>NC_053036.3:41843308-42146338 GCF_002575655.3 Aegilops tauschii subsp. strangulata
CAAAGCGACGTCATCAATTTCCAACACGTTCTGACATCATTTGCTGTTTTTCAGTCATTTACCGATTTGTTTAGAGAGCTAAATGACGGTGAAATTGAAAATCACTACAAAATGAACTCTGAAAATGTTGAACTTGGCATGGTTTCATCATTTTGCCCGCATAGCATGTGCAAAAGAGTAGAGAGGGTCACGACGAAAACTGGACGCACCTCGTGTACAAACTGGACAATCTCTTTCGGAGTATCAGGGTTTCGGACGAGAACTCATCTGTTACACGGGCACTTCAATGGTTTTTAAACTTATTTGAACTCCAGACTATTTTTGCATTCAGTATGCATCATTCAAAGCGACGTCATCAATTTCCAACATGTTCTGACATCATTTGCTGTTTTTCAGTCATTTACCGATTTGATTAGAGAGCTAAATGACAGTGAAATTGAAAATCACTACAAAATGAACTCTGAAAATGTGGGAACTTGGCATGGTGTCAACATTTTGCCCGCATAGCATGTGCAAAAGAGTATAGAGGGTCAGGGAGAAAACTGGACGCACCTCGTGTACAAACTGGACAATCTCTTTCGGAGTATCAGGGTTTCGGACGAGAACTCATCTGTTACACGGGCACTTCAATGTTTTTTAAACTTATTTGAACTCCAGCCTATTTTTGCATTCAGTATGCATCATTCAAAGCGACGTCATCAATTTCCAACACGTTCTGACATCATTTGTTGTTTTTCAGTCATTTACCGATTTGTTTAGAGAGCTAAATGACGGTGAAATTGAAAATCACTACAAAATGAAATCTCAAAACGTTGGAACTTGGCATGGTTTCATCATTTTGCCCGCATAGCATGTGCAAAAGAGTAGAGAGGGTCACGGCGAAAACTGGACGCACCTCGTGTACAAACTGGACAATCTCTTTCGGAGTATCAGGGTTTCGGACGAGAACTCATCTGTTACACGGGCACTTCAATGTTTTCTAAACTTATTTGAACTCCAGCCTATTTTTGCATTCAGTATGCATCATTCAAAGCTACGTCATCAATTTCCAACACGTTCTGACATCATTTGTTGTTTTTCAGTCATTTACCGATTTGTTTAGAGAGCTAAATGACGGTGAAATTGAAAATCACTACAAAATGAACTCTGAGCATGTTGGAACTTGGCACGGTATCATCATTTCGCCCGCATAGCATGTGCAAAAGAGTAGAGAGGGTCACGGCGAAAACTGGACGCACCTCGTGTACAAACTGGACAATCTCTTTCAGAGTATCAGGGTTTCGGACGAGAACTCATCTGTTACACGGGCACTTCAATGTTTTTTAAACTTATTTGAACTCCAGCCTATTTTTGCATTCAGTATGCATCATTCAAAGCGACGTCATCAATTTCCAACACGTTCTGACATCATTTGCTGTTTTTCAGTCATTTACCGATTTGTTTAGAGAGCTAAATGACGGTGAAATTGAAAATCACTACAAAATGAACTCTGAAAATGTTGAACTTGGCATGGTTTCATCATTTTGCCCGCATAGCATGTGCAAAAGAGTAGAGAGGGTCACGACGAAAACTGGACGCACCTCGTGTACAAACTGGACAATCTCTTTCGGAGTATCAGGGTTTCGGACGAGAACTCATCTGTTACACGGGCACTTCAATGGTTTTTAAACTTATTTGAACTCCAGACTATTTTTGCATTCAGTATGCATCATTCAAAGCGACGTCATCAATTTCCAACATGTTCTGACATCATTTGCTGTTTTTCAGTCATTTACCGATTTGATTAGAGAGCTAAATGACAGTGAAATTGAAAATCACTACAAAATGAACTCTGAAAATGTGGGAACTTGGCATGGTGTCAACATTTTGCCCGCATAGCATGTGCAAAAGAGTATAGAGGGTCAGGGAGAAAACTGGACGCACCTCGTGTACAAACTGGACAATCTCTTTCGGAGTATCAGGGTTTCGGACGAGAACTCATCTGTTACACGGGCACTTCAATGTTTTTTAAACTTATTTGAACTCCAGCCTATTTTTGCATTCAGTATGCATCATTCAAAGCGACGTCATCAATTTCCAACACGTTCTGACATCATTTGTTGTTTTTCAGTCATTTACCGATTTGTTTAGAGAGCTAAATGACGGTGAAATTGAAAATCACTACAAAATGAAATCTCAAAACGTTGGAACTTGGCATGGTTTCATCATTTTGCCCGCATAGCATGTGCAAAAGAGTAGAGAGGGTCACGGCGAAAACTGGACGCACCTCGTGTACAAACTGGACAATCTCTTTCGGAGTATCAGGGTTTCGGACGAGAACTCATCTGTTACACGGGCACTTCAATGTTTTCTAAACTTATTTGAACTCCAGCCTATTTTTGCATTCAGTATGCATCATTCAAAGCTACGTCATCAATTTCCAACACGTTCTGACATCATTTGCTGTTTTTCAGTCATTTACCGATTTGTTTAGAGAGCTAAATGACGGTGAAATTGAAAATCACTACAAAATGAACTCTGAGCATGTTGGAACTTGGCACGGTATCATCATTTCGCCCGCATAGCATGTGCAAAAGAGTAGAGAGGGTCACGGCGAAAACTGGACGCACCTCGTGTACAAACTGGACAATCTCTTTCAGAGTATCAGGGTTTCGGACGAGAACTCATCTGTTACACGGGCACTTCAATGTTTTTTAAACTTATTTGAACTCCAGCCTATTTTTGCATTCAGTATGCATCATTCAAAGCTACGTCATCAATTTCCAACACGTTCTGACATCATTTGCTGTTTTTCAGTCATTTACCGATTTGTTTAGAGAGCTAAATGACGGTGAAATTGAAAATCACTGCAAAATGAACTCTGAGCATGTTGGAACTTGGCATGGTATCATCATTTCGCCCGCATATCATGTGCAAAAGAGTAGAGAGGGTCACGGCGAAAACTGGACGCACCTCGTGTACAAACTGGACAATCTATTTCAGAGTATCAGGGTTTCGGACGAGAACTCATCTGTTACACGGGCACTTCAATGTTGTTTAAACTTATTTGAACTCCAGCCTATTTTTGCATTCAGTATGCATCATCCAAAGCGACGTCATCAATTTCCAACACGTTCTAACATCATTTGCTGTTTTTCAGTCATTTACCGATTTGTTTAGAGAGCTAAATGACAGTGAAATTGAAAATCACTACAAAATGAACTCTGAAAATGTTGGAACTTGGCATGGTGTCATCATTTTGATCGCATAGCATGTGCAAAAGAGTAGAGAGGGTCACGGCAAAAACTGGATGCACCTCGTGTACAAACTAGACAATCTCTTTCGGAGTATAAGGGTTTCGGACAAGAACTCATCTGTTACACGGGCACTTCAATGTTTTTTAAACTTATTTGAACTCCAGCCTATTTTTGCGTTCAGTATGCATCATTCAAAGCGACGTCATCAATTTCCAACACGTTCTGACATCATTTGCTGTTTTTCAGTCATTTACCGATTTGTTTAGGGAGCTAAATGACGGTGAAATTGAAAATCACTACAAAATGAACTCTGAACATGTTGGAACTTGGCATGGTATCATCATTTCGCCCGCATAGCATGTGCAAAAGAGTAGAGAGGGTCACGGCAAAAACTGGACGCACCTCGTGTACAAACTGGACAATCTCTTTCGGACTATCAGGGTTCCGGATGAGAACTCATCTGTTACACGGGCACTTCAATGTTTTTTAAACTTATTTGAACTCCAGCCTATTTTTGCATTCAGTATGCATCATTCAAAGCGACGTCATCAATTTCCAACACGTTCTGACATCATTTGCTGTTTTCAGTCATTTACCGATTTGTTTAGAGAGCTAAATGACGGTGAAATTGAAAATCACTACAAAATGAACTCTGAAAATGTTGGAACTTGGCATGGTTTCATCATTTTGCCCGCATAGCATGTGCAAAAGGGTAGAGAGGGTCACGGCGAAAACTGGACGCACCTCGTGTACAAACTGGACAATCTCTTTCGGAGTATCAGGGTTTCGGACGAGAACTCATCTGTTACACGGGCACTTCAATGTTTTTAAAACTTATTTGAACTCCAGCCTATTTTTGCATTCAGTATGCATCATTCAAAGCGACGTCATCAATTTCCAACATGTTCTGACATCATTTGCTGTTTTTCAGTCATTTACCGATTTGTTTAGAGAGCTAAATGACAGTGAAATTGAAAATCACTACAAAATGAACTTTGAAAATGTTGGAACTTGGCATGGTGTCATCATTTTGCCCGCATAGCATGTGCAAAAGAGTATAGAGGGTCAGGGCGAAAACTGGACGCACCTCGTGTACAAACTAGATAATCTCTTTCGGAGTATCAGGGTTTCGGACGAGAACTCATCTGTTACACGGGCACTTCAATGTTTTTTAAACTTATTTGAACTCCAGCCTATTTTTGCATTCAGTATGCATCATTCAAAGCGACGTCATCAATTTCCAACACATTCTGACATCATTTGCTATTTTTCAGTCATTTACCGATTTGTCTAGAGAGCTAAATGACGGTGAAGTTGAAAATCACTACAAAATGAACTCTGAAAATGTTGGAACTTGGCATGGTTTCATCATTTTGCCCGCATAGCATGTGCAAAAGAGTAGAGAGGGTCACGGCGAAACCTGGACGCACCTCGTGTACAAACTGGACAATCTCTTTCGGAGTATCAGGGTTTCGGACGAGAACTCATCTGTTACACGGGCACTTCAATGTTTTTTAAACTTATTTGAACTCCAGCCTATTTTTGCATTCAGTATGCATCATTCAAAGCGACGTCATCAATTTCCAACATGTTCTGACATCATTTGCTGTTTTTCAGTCATTTACCGATTTGTTTAGAGAGCTAAATGACAGTGAAATTGAAAATCACTACAAAATGAACTCTGAAAATGTTGGAACTAGGCATGGTGTCATCATTTTGCCCGCATAGCATGTGCAAAAGAGTATAGAGGGTCACGGCGAAAACTGGACGAACCTCGTGTACAAACTGGACAATCTCTTTCGGAGTATCAGGGTTTCGGACGAGAACTCATCTGTTACACGGGCACTTCAATGTTTTTAAAACTTATTTGAACTCCAGCCTATTTTTGCATTCAGTATGCATCATTCAAAGCGACGTCATCAATTTCCAACACGTTCTGACATCATTTGCTGTTTTTCAGTCATTTACCGATTTGTTTAGAGAGCTAAATGACGGTGAAATTGAAAATCACTACAAAATGAACTCTGAAAATGTTGGAACTTGGCATGGTTTCATCATTTTACCCGCATAGCATGTGCAAAAGAGTAGAGAGGGTCACGGCGAAAACTGGACGCACCTCGTGTACAAACTGGACAATCTCTTTCGGAGTATCAGGTTTTCGGACGAGAACTCATCTGCTACACGGGCACTTCAATGTTTTTTAAACTTATTTGAACTCCAGCCTATTTTTGCATTCATTATGCATCATTCAAAGCGACGTCATCAATTTCCAACATGTTCTGACATCATTTGCTGTTTTTCAGTCATTTACCGATTTGTTTAGAGAGCTAAATGACAGTGAAATTGAAAATCACTACAAAATGAACTCTGAAAATGTTGGAACTTGGCATGGTGTCATCATTTTGCCCGCATAGCATGTGCAAAAGTGTATAGAGGGTCACGGCGAAAACTGGACGGACCTCGTGTACAAACCCGACAATCTCTTTCGGAGTATCAGGTTTCGGACAAGAACTCATCTGTTACATGGGCACTTCAATGTTTTTTAAACTTATTTGAACTCCAGCCTATTTTTGCGTTCAGTATGCATCATTTAAAGCGACGTCATCAATTTCCAACACGTTCTGACATCATTTGTTGTTTTTCTGTCATTTACCGATTTGTTTAGGGAGCTAAATGACGGTGAAATTGAAAATCACTACAAAATGAACTCTGAACATGTTGGAACTTGGCATGGTATCATCATTTCGTCCGCATAGCATGTGCAAAAGAGTAGAGAGGGTCAAGGCGAAAACTGGATGCACCTCGTGTACAAACTGGACAATCTCTTTCGGAGTATCAGGGTTTCCGACAAGAACTCATCTGTTACACGGGCACTTCAATGTTTTTTGAACTTATTTGAACTCCAGCCTATTTTTGCGTTCAGTATGCATCATTCAAAGCGACGTCATCAATTTCCAACACGTTCTGACATGATTTGCTGTTTTCAGTCATTTACCGATTTGTTTAGGGAGCTAAATGACGGTGAAATTGAAAATCACTACAAAATGAACTCTGAGCATGTTGGAACTTGGCATGGTATCATCATTTCGCCCGCATAGCATGTGCAAACGAGTAGAGAGGGTCACAGCGAAAACTGGACGCACCTCGTGTACAAACTGGACAATCTCTTTCGGAGTATCAGGGTTTCGGACGAGAACTCATCTGTTACACGGGCACTTCAATGTTTTTTAAACTTATTTGAACTCCAGCCTATTTTTGCATTCAGTATGCATCATTCAAAGCGACGTCATCAATTTCCAACACGTTCTGACATCATTTGCTATTTTTCAGTCATTTACCGATTTGTTTAGAGAGCTAAATGACGGTGAAATTGAAAATCACTACAAAATGAACTCTGAAAATGTTGGAACTTGGCATGGTTTCATCATTTTACCCGCATAGCATGTGCAAAAGAGTAGAGAGGGTCACGGCGAAAACTGGACGCACCTCGTGTACAAACTGGACAATCTCTTTCGGAGTATCAGGTTTTCGGACGAGAACTCATCTGTTACACGGGCACTTCAATGTTTTTTAAACTTATTTGAACTCCAGCCTATTTTTGCATTCATTATGCATCATTCAAAGCGACGTCATCAATTTCCAACATGTTCTGACATCATTTGCTGTTTTTCAGTCATTTACCGATTTGTTTAGAGAGCTAAATGACAGTGAAATTGAAAATCACTACAAAATGAACTCTGAAAATGTTGGAACTTGGCATGGTGTCATCATTTTGCCCGCATAGCATGTGCAAAAGTGTATAGAGGGTCACGGCGAAAACTGGACGGACCTCGTGTACAAACCAGACAATCTCTTTCGGAGTATCAGGTTTCGGACAAGAACTCATCTGTTACACGGGCACTTCAATGTTTTTTAAACTTATTTGAACTCCAGCCTATTTTTGCGTTCAGTATGCATCATTTAAAGCGACGTCATCAATTTCCAACACGTTCTGACATCATTTGTTGTTTTTCTGTCATTTACCGATTTGTTTAGGGAGCTAAATGACGGTGAAATTGAAAATCACTACAAAATGAACTCTGAACATGTTGGAACTTGGCATGGTATCATCATTTCGTCCGCATAGCATGTGCAAAAGAGTAGAGAGGGTCACGGCGAAAACTGGACGCACCTCGTGTACAAACTGGACAATCTCTTTCGGAGTATCAGGGTTTCGGACAAGAACTCATCTGTTACACGGGCACTTCAATGTTTTTTGAACTTATTTGAACTCCAGCCTATTTTTGCGTTCAGTATAGATCATTCAAAGCGACGTCATCAATTTCCAACACGTTCTGACATGATTTGCTGTTTTCAGTCATTTACCGATTTGTTTAGGGAGCTAAATGATGGTGAAATTGAAAATCACTACAAAATGAACTCTGAGCATGTTGGAACTTGGCATGGTATCATCATTTCGCCCGCATAGCATGTGCAAACGAGTAGAGAGGGTCACAGCGAAAACTGGACGCACCTCGTGTACAAACTGGACAATCTCTTTCGGAGTATCAGGGTTTCGGACGAGAACTCATCTGTTACACTGGCACTTCAATGTTTTTTAAACTTATTTGAACTCCAGCCTATTTTTGCATTCAGTATGCATCATTCAAAGCAACGTCATCAATTTCCAACACGTTCTGATATCATTTGCTGTTTTTCAGTCATTTACCGATTTGTTTAGAGAGCTAAATGACGGTGAAATTGAAAATCACTACAAAATGAACTCTGAACATGTTGGAACTTGGCATGGTATCATCATTTCGCCCGCATAGCATGTGCAAAAGAGTAGAGAGGGTCAGGGCGAAAACTGGACGCACCTCGTGTACAAACTGAACAATCTCTTTCGGAGTATCCGGGTTTCGGACGAGAAATCATCTGTTCCACGGGCACTTCAATGTTTTTTAAACTTATTTGAACTCCAGCCTATTTTTGAATTCAGTATGCATCATTCAAAGTGACGTCATCAATTTCCAACACGTTCTGACATCATTTGCTGTTTTTCAGTCATTTACCGATTTGTTCAGAGAGCTAAATGACAGTGAAATTGAAAATCACTACAAAATGAACTCTGAAAATGTTGGAACTTGGCATGGTGTCATCATTTTGCCCGCATAGCATGTGCAAAAGAGTAGAGAGGGTCACGGCGAAAATTGGACGCACGTTGTGTACAAACTAGACAATCTCTTTCGGAGTATCAGGGTTTCGGACGAGAACTCATCTGTTACACGGGCACTTCAATGTTTTTTAAACTTATTTGAACTCCAGCCTATTTTTAAGTTCAGTATGCATCATTCAAAGCGACGTCATCAATTTCCAACACGTTCTGACATGATTTGCTGTTTTCAGTCATTTACCGATTTGTTTAGGGAGCTAAATGATGGTGAAATTGAAAATCACTACAAAATGAACTCTGAGCATGTTGGAACTTGGCATGGTATCATCATTTCGCCCGCATAGCATGTGCAAACGAGTAGAGAGGGTCACAGCGAAAACTGGACGCACCTCGTGTACAAACTGGACAATCTCTTTCGGAGTATCAGGTTTTCGGACGAGAACTCATCAATTACACGGGCACTTCAATGTTTTTTAAACTTATTTGAACTCCAGCCTATTTTTGCATTCATTATGCATCATTCAAAGCGACCTCATCAATTTCCAACATGTTCTGACATCATTTGCTGTTTTTCAGTCATTTACCGATTTGTTTAGAGAGCTAAATGAAAGTGAAATTGAAAATCACTAAAAAATGAACTCTGAAAATGTTGGAACTTGGCATGGTGTCATCATTTTGCCCGCATAGCATGTGCAAAAGTGTATAGAGGGTCACGGCGAAAACTGGACGGACCTCGTGTACAAACCAGACAATCTCTTTCGGAGTATCAGGTCTCGGACAAGAACTCATCTGTTACACGGGCACTTCAATGTTTTTTAAACTTATTTGAACTCCAGCCTATTTTTGCATTCAGCATGCATCATTTAAAGCGACGTCATCAATTTCCAACACGTTCTGACATCATTTGTTGTTTTTCTGTCATTTACCGATTTGTTTAGGGAGCTAAATGACGGTGAAATTGAAAATCACTACAAAATGAACTCTGAACATGTTGGAACTTGGCATGGTATCATCATTTCGTCCGCATAGCATGTGCAAAAGAGTAGAGAGGGTCACGGCGAAAACTGGACGCACCTCGTGTACAAACTGGACAATCTCTTTCGGAGTATCAGGGTTTCGGACAAGAACTCATCTGTTACACGGGCACTTCAATGTTTTTTGAACTTATTTGAACTCCAGCCTATTTTTGCGTTCAGTATGGATCATTCAAAGCGACGTCATCAATTTCCAACACGTTCTGACATGATTTGCTGTTTTCAGTCATTTACCGATTTGTTTAGGGAGCTAAATGATGGTGAAATTGAAAATCACTACAAAATGAACTCTGAGCATGTTGGAACTTGGCATGGTATCATCATTTCGCCCGCATAGCATGTGCAAACGAGTAGAGAGGGTCACAGCGAAAACTGGACGCACCTCGTGTACAAACTGGACAATCTCTTTCGGAGTATCAGGCTTACGGACGAGAACTCATCTGTTACACTGGCACTTCAATGTTTTTTAAACTTATTTGAACTCTAGCCTATTTTTGCATTCAGTATGCATCATTCAAAGCTACGTCATCAATTTCCAACACGTTCTGATATCCTTTGCTGTTTTTCAGTCATTTACCGATTTGTTTAGAGAGCTAAATGACGGTGAAATTGAAAATCACTACAAAATGAACTCTGAACATGTTGGAACTTGGCATGGTATCATCATTTCGCCCGCATAGCATGTGCAAAAGAGTAGAGAGGGTCAGGGCGAAAACTGGACGCACCTCGTGTACAAACTGGACAATCTCTTTCGGAGTATCCGGGTTTCGCACGAGAACTCAACTGTTCCACGGGCACTTCAATGTTTTTTAAACTTATTTGAACTCCAGCCTATTTTTGCATTTAGTATGCATCATTCAAAGTGACGTCATCAATTTCCAACACGTTCTGACATCATTTGCTGTTTTTCAGTCATTTACCGATTTGTTCAGAGAGCTAAATGACAGTGAAATTGAAAATCACTACAAAATGAACTCTGAAAATGTTGGAACTTGGCATGGTGTCATCATTTTGCCCGCATAGCATGTGCAAAAGAGTAGAGAGGGTCACGGCGAAAATTGGACGCACGTTGTGTACAAACTAGACAATCTCTTTCGGAGTATCAGGGTTTCGGACGAGAACTCATCTGTTACACGGGCACTTCAATGTTTTTTAAACTTATTTGAACTCCAGCCTATTTTTAAGTTCAGTATGCATCATTCAAAGCGACATCATCAATTTCCAACACGTTCTGACACCATTTGCTGTTTTTCAGTCATTTACCGATTTGTTTAGGGAGCTAAATGACGGTAAAATTGAAAATCACTACAAAATGAACTCTGAACATGTTGGAACTTGGCATGGTATCATCATTTCGCCCGCATAGCATGTGCAAAAGAGTAGAGAGGGTCAGGGCGAAAACTGGACGCACCTCGTGTACAAACTGGACAATCTCTTTCGGAGTATCAGGGTTTCGGACGAGAACTCATCTGTTACACGGGCACTTCAATGTTTTTTAAACTTATTTGAACTCCAGCCTATTTTTGCATTCAGTATGCATCATTCAAAGTGACGTCATCAATTTCCAACACGTTCTGACATCATTTGCTGTTTTTCAGTCATTTACCGATTTGTTCAGAGAGCTAAATGACAGTGAAATTAAAAATCACTACAAAATGAACTCTGAAAATGTTGGAACTTGGCATGGTGTCATCATTTTGCCCGCATAGCATGTGCAAAAGAGTAGAGAGGGTCACGGCGAAAATTGGACACACGTTGTGTACAAACTAGACAATCTCTTTCGGAGTATCAGGGTTTCGGACGAGAACTCATCTGTTACACGGGCACTTCAATGTTTTTTAAACTTATTTGAACTCCAGCCTATTTTTAACTTCAGTATGCATCATTCAAAGCGACGTCATCAATTTCCAACACGTTCTGACACCATTTGCTGTTTTTCAGTCATTTACCGATTTGTTTAGGGAGCTAAATGACGGTGAAATTGAAAGTTGCTACTAAATGAACTCTGAAAATGTTGGAACTTGGCATGGTATCATCATTTCGCCCACATAGCATCTGCAACAGAGTAGATAGGGTCACGGCGAAACTGGACGCACCTCGTGTAAAAACTGGACGATCTCTTTCGGAGTATCAGGGTTTCGGACGAGAACTCATCTGTTACACGGGCACATCAATGTTTTTTAAACTTATTTGAACTCCAGCCTATTTTTGCATTCAGTATGCATCATTCAAAGCGACGTCATCAATTTCCAACACATTCTGATATCATTTGCTGTTTTTCAGTCATTTACCGATTTGTTTAGAGAGCTAAATGACAGTGAAATTGAAAATCACTACAAAATGAACTCTGAAAATGTTGGAACGTGGCATGGTGTCATCATTTTGCCCGCATAGCATGTGCAAAAGAGCAGAGAGGGTCACGGCAAAAACTGGACGCACCTCGTGTACAAACTAGACAATCTCTTTCGGAGTATCAGGGTTTCGGACAGGAACTCATCTGTTAAACGGGCACTTCAATGTTTTTTAAACTTATTTGAACTCCAGCCTATTTTTGCGTTCAGTATGAATCATTCAAAGCGACGTCATCAATTTCCAACATGTTCTGACATCATTTGCTGTTTTTCAGTCATTTACCGGTTTGTTTAGGGAGCTAAATGATGGTGAAATTGAAAGTCACTACAAAATGAACTCTGAAAATGTTGGAACTTGGCATGGTATCATCATTTCGCCCGCGTAGCATGTGCAACAGAGTAGATAGGGTCACGACGAAAACTGGACGCACCTCGTGTACAAACTGGACAATCTCTTTCGGAGTATCAGGGTTTCGGACGAGAACTCATCTGTTACACGGGCACTTCAATGTTTTTTAAACTTATTTGAACTCCAGCCTATTTTTGCATTCAGTATGCATCATTCAAAGCGACGTCATCAATTTCCAACACGTTCTGACATCATTTGCTGTTTTTCAGTCATTTACCGATTTGTTTAGGGAGCTAAATGACGGTGAAATTGAAAATCACTATAAAATGAACTCTCAAAATGTTGGAACTTGGCATGGTATCATCATTTCGCCCGCGTAGCATGTGCAAAAGTGTAGAGAGGGTCACGGCGAAAACTGGACGCACCTCGTGTATAAACTGGACAATCTCTTTCGGAGTATCGGGGTTTCAGACGAGAACTCATCTGTTACACGGGCACTTCAATTTTTTTTAAACTTATTTGAACTCCGGCCTATTTTTGCGTTCAGTATGCATCATTCAAAGTGACGTCATCAATTTCCAACACGTTCTGACATCATTTGCTATTTTTCAGTCATTTACCGATTTGTTTAGGGAGCTAAATGACGGTGAAATTGAAAGTCACTACTAAATGAACTCTGAAAATGTTGGAACTTGGCATGGTATCATCATTTCGCCCGCATAGCATGTGCAACAGAGTAGATAGGGTCACGGCGAAAACTGGACGCACCTCGTGTACAAACTGGACAATCTCTTTCGGAGTATCAGGGTTTCGGACAAGAACTCATCTGTTACACGGGCACTTCAATTTTTTTTGAACTTATTTGAACTCCAGCCTATTTTTGCGTTCAGTATGCATCATTCAAAGCGACATCATCAATTTCCAACACGTTCTGACATCATTTGCTGTTTTTCAGTCATTTACCGATTTGTTTAGAGAGCTAAATGACAGTGAAATTGAAAATCACTACAAAATGAACTCTGAAAATGTTGGAACTTGGCATGGTGTCATCATTTTGCCCGCATAGCATGTGCAAAAGTGTATAGAGGGTCACGGCGAAAACTGGACGGACCTCGTGTACAAACTAGACAATCTCTTTCGGAGTATCAGGGTTTCGGACGAGAACTCATCTGTTACACGGGCACTTCAATGTTTTTTAAACTTATTTGAACTCCAGCCTATTTTTAAGTTCAGTATGCATCATTCAAAGCGACGTCATCAATTTCCAACACGTTCTGACACCATTTGCTGTTTTTCAGTCATTTACCGATTTGTTTAGGGAGCTAAATGACGGTGAAATTGAAAGTTGCTACTAAATGAACTCTGAAAATGTTGGAACTTGGCATGGTATCATCATTTCGCCCACATAGCATGTGCAACAGAGTAGATAGGGTCACGGCGAAAACTGGACGCACCTCGTGTAAAAACTGGACAATCTCTTTCGGAGTATCAGGGTTTCGGACGAGAACTCATCTATTACACGGGCACATCAATGTTTTTTAAACTTATTTGAACTCCAGCCTATTTTTGCATTCAGTATGCATCATTCAAAGCGACGTCATCAATTTCCAACACATTCTGATATCATTTGCTGTTTTTCAGTCATTTACCGATTTGTTTAGAGAGCTAAATGACAGTGAAATTGAAAATCACTACAAAATGAACTCTGAAAATGTTGGAACGTGGCATGGTGTCATCATTTTGCCCGCATAGCATGTGCAAAAGAGCAGAGAGGGTCACGGCAAAAACTGGACGCACCTCGTGTACAAACTAGACAATCTCTTTCGGAGTATCAGGGTTTCGGACAGGAACTCATCTGTTAAACAGGCACTTCAATGTTTTTTAAACTTATTTGAACTCCAGCCTATTTTTGCGTTCAGTATGAATCATTCAAAGCGACGTCATCAATTTCCAACATGTTCTGACATCATTTGCTGTTTTTCAGTCATTTACCGGTTTGTTTAGGGAGCTAAATGATGGTGAAATTGAAAGTCACTACAAAATGAACTCTGAAAATGTTGGAACTTGGCATGGTATCATCATTTCGCCCGCGTAGCATGTGCAACAGAGTAGATAGGGTCACGACGAAAACTGGACGCACCTCGTGTACAAACTGGACAATCTCTTTCGGAGTATCAGGGTTTCGGACGAGAACTCATCTGTTACACGGGCACTTCAATGTTTTTTAAACTTATTTGAACTCCAGCCTATTTTTGCATTCAGTATGCATCATTCAAAGCGACGTCATCAATTTCCAACACGTTCTGACATCATTTGCTGTTTTTCAGTCATTTACCGATTTGTTTAGGGAGCTAAATGACGGTGAAATTGAAAATCACTATAAAATGAACTCTCAAAATGTTGGAACTTGGCATGGTATCATCATTTCGCCCGCGTAGCATGTGCAAAAGTGTAGAGAGGGTCACGGCGAAAACTGGACGCACCTCGTGTATAAACTGGACAATCTCTTTCGGAGTATCGGGGTTTCGGACGAGAACTCATCTGTTACACGGGCACTTCAATTTTTTTTAAACTTATTTGAACTCCGGCCTATTTTTGCGTTCAGTATGCATCATTCAAAGTGACGTCATCAATTTCCAACACGTTCTGACATCATTTGCTATTTTTCAGTCATTTACCGATTTGTTTAGGGAGCTAAATGACGGTGAAATTGAAAGTCACTACTAAATGAACTCTGAAAATGTTGGAACTTGGCATGGTATCATCATTTCGCCCGCATAGCATGTGCAACAGAGTAGATAGGGTCACGGCGAAAACTGGACGCACCTCGTGTACAAACTGGACAATCTCTTTCGGAGTATCAGGGTTTCGGACAAGAACTCATCTGTTACACGGGCACATCAATTTTTTTTGAACTTATTTGAACTCCAGCCTATTTTTGCGTTCAGTATGCATCATTCAAAGCGACGTCATCAATTTCCAACACGTTCTGACATCATTTGCTGTTTTTCAGTCATTTACCGATTTGTTTAGAGAGCTAAATGACAGTGAAATTGAAAATCACTACAAAATGAACTCTGAAAATGTTGGAACTTGGCATGGTGTCATCATTTTGCCCGCATAGCATGTGCAAAAGTGGATAGAGGGTCACGGCGAAAACTGGACGGACCTCGTGTACAAACTAGAAAATCTCTTTCGGAGTATCAGGTTTCGGACAAGAACTCATCTGTTACACGGGCACTTCAATGTTTTTTAAACTTATTTGAACTCCAGCCTATTTTAGCGTTCAGTATGCATCATTTAAAGCGACGTCATCAATTTCCAACACGTTCTGACATCATTTGTTGTTTTTCTGTCATTTACCGATTTTTTTAGGGAGCTAAATGACGGTGAAATTGAAAATCACTACAAAATGAACTCTGAACATGTTGGAACTTGGCATGGTATCATCATTTCGTCCGCATAGCATGTGCAAAAGAGTAGAGAGGGTCACGGCGAAAACTGGACGCACCTCGTGTACAAACTGGACAATCTCTTTCGGAGTATCAGGCTTTCGGACAAGAACTCATCTGTTACACGGGCACTTCAATGTTTTTTGAACTTATTTGAACTCCAGCCTATTTTTGCGTTCAGTATGCATCATTCAAAGCGACGTCATCAATTTCCAACACGTTCTGACATGATTTGCTGTTTTCAGTCATTTACCGATTTGTTTAGGGAGCTAAATGACGGTGAAATTGAAAATCACTACAAAATGAACTCTGAACATGTTGGAACTTGGCATGGTATCATCATTTCGCCCGCATAGCATGTGCAAAAGAGTAGAGAGGGTCAGGGCGAAAACTGGACGCACCTCGTGTACAAACTGGACAATCTCTTTCGGAGTATCAGGGTTTCGGACGAGAACTCATCTGTTACACGGGCACTTCAATGTTTTTTAAACTTATTTGAACTCCAGCCTATTTTTGCATTCAGTATGCATCATTCAAAGCGACGTCATCAATTTCCAACACGTTCTGATATCATTTGCTGTTTTTCAGTCATTTACCGATTTGTTTAGGGAGCTAAATGACGGTGAAATTGAAAGTCACTACTAAATGAACTCTGAAAATGTTGGAACTTGGCATGGTATCATCATTTCGCCCGCATAGCATGTGCAACAGAGTAGATAGGGTCACGGCGAAAACTGGACGCACCTCGTGTATAAACTGGACAATCTCTTTCGGAGTATCAGGGTTTCGAACAAGAACTCATCTGTTACACGGGCACTTCAATGTTTTTTAAACTTATTTGAACTCCAGCCTATTTTTGCGTTCGGTATGCATCATTCAAAGCGACGTCATCAATTTCCAACACGTTCTGACATCATTTGTTGTTTTTTAGTCATTTACCGATTTGTTTAGGGAGCTAAATGACGGAGAAATTGAAAATCACTACAAAATGAACTCTGAACATGTTGGAACTTGTCATGGTATCATCATTTCGCCTGCATAGCATGTGCAAAAGAGTAGAGAGGGTCACGGCGAAAACTGGACGCACCTCGTGTACAAACTGGACAATCTCTTTCGGAGTATCAGGGTTTCGAACAAGAACTCATCTGTTACACGCGCACTTCACTGTTTTTTAAACTTATTTGAACTCCAGCCTATTTTTGCGTTCAGTATGCATCATTCAAAGTGACGTCATCAATTTCCAACAGGTTGTGACATCATTTGCTGTTTTCAGTCATTTACCGATTTGTTTAGGGAGCTAAATGACGGTGAAATTGAAAATCACTACAAAATGAACTCTGAACATGTTGGAACTTGGCATGGTATCATCATTTCGCCCGCATAGCATGTGAAAAGAGTAGAGAGGGTCACGGCGAAAACTGGAGGCACCTCGTGTACAAACTGGACAATCTCTTTCGGAGTATCAGGGTTTCGGACGAGAACTCATCTGTTACACGGGCACTTCAATGTTTTTTAAACTTATTTGAACTCGAGCTTATTTTTGCATTCAGTATGCATCATTCAAAGTGACATCATCAATTTCCAACACGTTCTGACATCATTTGCTGTTTTTCAGTCATTTACCGATTTGTTTAGAGAGCTAAATGACGGTGAAATTGAAAATCACTACAAAATGAACTCTGAGCATGTTGGAACTTGGCATGGTGTCATCATTTTGCCCGCATAGCATGTGCAAAAGAGTACAGAGGGTCACGGCGAAAACTGGACGCACCTTGTGTACAAACTAGACAATCTCTTTCGGAGTATCAGGGTTTCGGACAAGAACTCATCTGTTACACGGGCACTTCAATGTTTTTTAAACTTATTTGAACTCGAGCTTATTTTTAAGTTCAGTATGAATCATTCAAAGCGACGTCATCAATTTCCAACACGTTCTGACACCATTTGCTGTTTTTCAGTCATTTACCGATTTGTTTAGGGAGCTAAATGATGGTGAAATTGAAAGTCACTACAAAATGAACTCTGAAAATGTTGGAACTTGGCATGGTATCATCATTTCGCCCGCGTAGCATGTGCAACAGAGTAGATAGGGTCACGGCGAAAACTGGACGCACCTCGTGTACAAACTGGACAATCCCTTTCGGAGTATCTGGGTTTTGGACGAGAACTCATCTGTTACACGGGCACTTCAATGTTTTTTAAACTTATTTGAACTCCAGCCTATTTTTGCATTCAATATGCATCATTCAAAGCGACGTCATCAATTTCCAACACGTTCTGACATCATTTGCTCTTTTTCAGTCATTTACCGATTTGTTTAGAGAGCTAAATGACGGTGAAATTGAAAATCACTACAAAATGAACTCTGAAAATGTTGCAACTTGGCATGGTATCATCATTTTGCCCGCGTAGCATGTGCAAAAGTGTAGAGAGGGTCACGGCGAAAACTGGACGCACCTCGTGTACAAACTGGACAATCTCTTTAGGAGTATCAGGGTTTCGAACGAGAACTCATATGTTACACGGGCACTTCAATGTTTTTTAAACTTATTTGAACTCTAGCCTATTTTTGCGTTCAGTATGCATCATTCAAAGCGACGTCATCAATTTCCAACACGTTCTGACATCATTTGCTGTTTTTCAGTCATTTACCGATTTGTTTAGGGAGCTAAATGACGGTAAAATTGAAAATCACTACAAAATGAACTCTGAACATGTTGGAACTTGGCATGGTATCATCATTTCGCCCGCATAGCATGTGCAAAAGAGTAGAGAGGGTCACGGCGAAAACTGGACGCACCTCGTGTACAAACTGGACAATCTCTTTCGGAGTATGAGGGTTTCGGACAAGAACTCCTCTGTTACACGGGCACTTCAATGTTTTTTAAACTTATTTGAACTCCAGCCTATTTTTGTGTTCAGTATGCATCATTCAAAGCGACGTCATCAATTTCCAACACGTTCTGACATGATTTGCTGTTTTCAGTCATTTACCGATTTGTTCAGAGAGCTAAATGACGGTGAAATTGAAAATCACTACAAAATGAACTCTGAAAATGTTGGAACTTGGCATGGTGTCATCATTTTACCCGCATAGGATGTGCAAAAGACTAGAGAGGGTCACGGCGAAAACTGGACGCACCTTGTGTACAAACTAGACAATCTCTTTCGGAGTATTAGGGTTTCGGACAAGAATTCATCTGTTACACGGGCACTTTAATGTTTTTTAAACTTATTTGAACTCCAGCCTATTTTTAAGTTCAGTATGCATCATTCAAAGCGACGTCATCAATTTCCAACACGTTCTGACCCCATTTGCTGTTTTTCAGTCATTTACCGATTTGTTTAGGGAGCTAAATGATGGTGAAATTGAAAGTCACTACAAAATGAACTCCGAAAATGTTGGAACTTGGCATGGTATCATCATTTCGCCCGCGTAGCATGTGCAACAGAGTAGATAGGGTCACGGCGAAAACTGGACGCACCTCGTGTACAAACTGGACAATCTCTTTCGGAGTATCAGGGTTTCGGACGAGAACTCATCTGTTACACGGGCACTTCAATGTTTTTTAAACTTATTTGAACTCCAGCCTATTTTTGCATTCAGTATGCATCCTTCAAAGCGACGTCATCAATTTCCAACACGTTCTGACATCATTTGCTGTTTTTCAGTCATTTACCGATTTGTTTAGAGAGCTAAATGACGGTGAAATTGAAAATCACTACAAAATGAACTCTGAAAATGTTGCAACTTTGCATGGTATCATCATTTTCCCCGCGTAGCATGTGCAAAAGTGTAGAGAGGGTCACGGCGAAAACTGGACGCACCTCGTGTACAAACTGGACAATCTCTTTAGGAGTATCAGGGTTTCGGACGAGAACCCATATGTTACACGGGCACTTCAATGTTTTTTAAAATTATTTGAACTCCAGCCTATTTTTGCGTTCAGTATGCATCATTCAAAGCGACGTCATCAATTTCCAACACGTTCTGACATCATTTGCTGTTTTTCAGTCATTTACCGATTTTTTAGGGAGCTAAATGACGGTGAAATTGAAAATCACTACAAAATGAACTCTGAACATGTTGGAACTTGGCATGGTATCATCATTTCGCCCGCGTAGCATGTGCAAAAGAGTAGAGAGGGTCACGGCGAAAACTGGACGCACCTCGTGTACAAACTGGGCAATCTCTTTCGGAGTATCAGGGTTTCGGACGAGAACTCATCTGTTACACGGGCACTTCAATGTTTTTTAAACTTATTTGAACTCCAGCCTATTTTTGCGTTCAGTATGCATCATTCAAAGCGACGTCATCAATTTCCAACACGTTCTGACATGATTTGCTGTTTTTCAGTCATTTACCGATTTGTTTAGGGAGCTAAATGACGGTAAAATTGAAAATCACTACAATATGAACTCTGAGCATGTTGGAACTTGGCATGGTATCATCATTTCGCCCGCATAGCATGTGCAAAAGAGTATAGAGGGTCACGGCGAAAACTGGACCCACCTCGTGTACAAACTGGACAATCTCTTTCGGAGTATCAGGGTTTCGGACGAGAACTCATCTGTTACACGGGCACTTCAATGTTTTTGAAACTTATTTGAACTCCAGCCTATTTTTGCGTTCGGTATGCATCATTCAAAGGGACGTCATCAATTTCCAACACGTTCTGACATCATTTGCTGTTTTTCAGTCATTTACCGATTTGTTTAGGGAGCTAAATGACGGAGAAATTGAAAATCACTACAAAACGAACTCTGAACATGTTGGAACTTAGCATGGTGTCATCATTTCGCCCGCATAGCATGTGCAAAAGAGTAGAGAGGGTCACGGCGAAAACTGGACGCACCTCGTGTACAAACTGGACAATCTCTTTCGGAGTATCAGGGTTTCGAACAAGAACTCATCTGTTACACGGGCACTTCAATGTTTTTTAAACTTATTTGAACTCCAGCCTATTTTTGCGTTCAGTATGCATCATTCAAAGTGACGTCATCAATTTCCAACACGTTGTGACATCATTTGCTGTTTTCAGTCATTTACCGATTTGTTTAGGGAGCTAAATGACGGTGAAATTGAAAATCACTACAAAATGAACTCTGAACATGTTGGAACTTGGCATGGTATCATCATTTCGCCCGCATAGCATGTGCAAAAGAGTAGAGAGGGTCACGGCGAAAACTGGACGCACCTCGTGTACAAACTGGACAATCTCTTTCGGAGTATCAGGGTTTCAGACGAGAACTCATCTGTTACACGGGCACTTCAATGTTTTTTAAACTTATTTGAACTCCAGCCTATTTTCGCATTCAGTATGCATCATTCAAAGTGACATCATCAATTTCCAACACGTTCTGACATCATTTGCTATTTTTCAGTCATTTACCGATTTGTTTAGAGAGCTAAATGACGGTGAAATTGAAAATCACTACAAAATGAACTCTGAAAATGTTGCAACTTGGCATGGTATCATCATTTTGCCCGCGTAGCATGTGCAAAAGTGTAGAGAGGGTCACGGCGAAAACTGGACGCACCTCGTGTATAAACTGGACAATCTCTTTCGGAGTATCGGGGTTTCGGACGAGAACTCATCTGTTACACGGGCACTTCAATTTTTTTTAAACTTATTTGAAATCCGGCCTATTTTTGCGTTCAGTATGCATCATTCAAAGTGACGTCATCAATTTCCAACACGTTCTGACATCATTTGCTATTTTTCAGTCATTTACCAATTTGTTTAGGGAGCTAAATGACGGTGAAGTTGAAAGTCACTACTAAATGAACTCTGAAAATGTTGGAACTTGGCATGGTATCATCATTTCGCCCGCATAGCATGTGCAACAGAGTAGATAGGGTCACGGCGAAAACTGGACGCACCTCGTGTATAAACTGGACAATCTCTTTCGGAGTATCAGGGTTTCGAACAAGAACTCATCTGTTACACGCGCACTTCACTGTTTTTAAACTTATTTGAACTCCAGCCTATTTTTGCGTTCAGTATGCATCATTCAAAGTGACGTCATCAATTTCCAACACGTTCTGACATCATTTGCTGTTTTTTAGTCATTTACCGATTTGTTTAGGGAGCTAAATGACGGAGAAATTGAAAATCACTACAAAATGAACTCTGAACATGTTGGAACTTGGCATGGTATCATCATTTCGCCCGCATAGCATGTGCAAAAGAGTAGAGAGGGTCACGGCGAAAACTGGACGCACCTCGTGTACAAACTGGACAATCTCTTTCGGAGTATCAGGGTTTCGAACAAGAACTCATCTGTTACACGCGCACTTCACTGTTTTTAAACTTATTTGAACTCCAGCCTATTTTTGCGTTCAGTATGCATCATTCAAAGTGACGTCATCAATTTCCAACACGTTGTGACATCATTTGCTGTTTTCAGTCATTTACCGATTTGTTTAGGGAGCTAAATGACGGTGAAATTGAAAATCACTACAAAATGAACTCTGAACATGTTGGAACTTGGCATGGTATCATCATTTCGCCCGCATAGCATGTGCAAAAGAGTAGAGAGGGTCACGGCGAAAACTGGAGGCACCTCGTGTACAAACTGGACAATCTCTTTCGGAGTATCAGGGTTTCGGACGAGAACTCATCTGTTACACGGGCACTTCAATGTTTTTTAAACTTATTTGAACTCCAGCGTATTTTTGCATTCAGTATGCATCATTCAAAGTGACAACATCAATTTCCAACACGTTCTGACATCATTTGCTGTTTTTCAGTCATTTACCGATTTGTTTAGAGAGCTAAATGACGGTGAAATTGAAAATCACTACAAAATGAACTCTGAGCATGTTGGAACTTGGCATGGTGTCATCATTTTGCCCGCATAGCATGTGCAAAAGAGTAGAGAGGGTCACGGCGAAAACAGGACGCACCTTGTGTACAAACTAGACAATCTCTTTCGGAGTATCAGGGTTTCGGACAAGAACTCATCTGTTACACGGGCACTTCAATGTTTTTTAAACTTATTTGAACTCGAGCTTATTTTTAAGTTCAGTATGAATCATTCAAAGCGACGTCATCAATTTCCAACACGTTCTGACACCATTTGCTGTTTTTCAGTCATTTACCGATTTGTTTAGGGAGCTAAATGATGGTGAAATTGAAAGTCACTACAAAATGAACTCTGAAAATGTTGGAACTTGGCATGGTATCATCATTTCGCCCGCGTAGCATGTGCAACAGAGTAGATAGGGTCACGGCGAAAACTGGACGCACCTCGTGTACAAACTGGACAATCCCTTTCGGAGTATCAGGGTTTTGGACGAGAACTCATCTGTTACACGGGCACTTCAATGTTTTTTAAACTTATTTGAACTCCAGCCTATTTTTGCATTCAATATGCATCATTCAAAGCGACGTCATCAATTTCCAACACGTTCTGACATCATTTGCTCTTTTTCAGTCATTTACCGATTTGTTTAGAGAGCTAAATGACGGTGAAATTGAAAATCACTACAAAATGAACTCTGAAAATGTTGCAACTTGGCATGGTATCATCATTTTGCCCGCGTAGCATGTGCAAAAGTGTAGAGAGGGTCACGGCGAAAACTGGACGCACCTCGTGTACAAACTGGACAATCTCTTTAGGAGTATCAGGGTTTCGGACGAGAACTCATATGTTACACGGGCACTTCAATGTTTTTTAAACTTATTTGAACTCTAGCCTATTTTTGCGTTCAGTATGCATCATTCAAAGCGACGTCATCAATTTCCAACACGTTCTGACATCATTTGCTGTTTTTCAGTCATTTACCGATTTGTTTAGGGAGCTAAATGACGGCGAAATTGAAAATCACTACAAAATGAACTCTGAACATGTTGGAACTTGGCATGGTATCATCATTTCGCCCGCATAGCATGTGCAAAAGAGTAGAGAGGGTCACGGCGAAAACTGGACGCACCTCGTGTACAAACTGGACAATCTCTTTCGGAGTATGAGGGTTTCGGACAAGAACTCATCTGTTACACGGGCACTTCAATGTTTTTTAAACTTATTTGAACTCCAGCCTATTTTTGTGTTCAGTATGCATCATTCAAAGCGACGTCATCAATTTCCAACACGTTCTGACATGATTTGCTGTTTTCAGTCATTTACCGATTTGTTCAGAGAGCTAAATGACGGTGAAATTGAAAATCACTACAATATGAACTCTGAAAATGTTGGAACTTGGCATGGTGTCATCATTTTGCCCGCATAGGATGTGCAAAAGAGTAGAGAGGGTCACGGCGAAAACTGGACGCACCTTGTGTACAAACTAGACAATCTCTTTCGGAGTATCAGGGTTTCGGACAAGAACTCATCTGTTACACGGGCACTTCAATGTTTTTTAAACTTATTTGAACTCGAGCTTATTTTTAAGTTCAGTATGAATCATTCAAAGCGACGTCATCAATTTCCAACACGTTCTGACACCATTTGCTGTTTTTCAGTCATTTACCGATTTGTTTAGGGAGCTAAATGATGGTGAAATTGAAAGTCACTACAAAATGAACTCTGAAAATGTTGGAACTTGGCATGGTATCATCATTTCGCCCGCGTAGCATGTGCAACAGAGTAGATAGGGTCACGGCGAAAACTGGACGCACCTCGTGTACAAACTGGACAATCCCTTTCGGAGTATCAGGGTTTTGGACGAGAACTCATCTGTTACACGGGCACTTCAATGTTTTTTAAACTTATTTGAACTCCAGCCTATTTTTGCATTCAATATGCATCATTCAAAGCGACGTCATCAATTTCCAACACGTTCTGACATCATTTGCTCTTTTTCAGTCATTTACCGATTTGTTTAGAGAGCTAAATGACGGTGAAATTGAAAATCACTACAAAATGAACTCTGAAAATGTTGCAACTTGGCATGGTATCATCATTTTGCCCGCGTAGCATGTGCAAAAGTGTAGAGAGGGTCACGGCGAAAACTGGACGCACCTCGTGTACAAACTGGACAATCTCTTTAGGAGTATCAGGGTTTCGGACGAGAACTCATATGTTACACGGGCACTTCAATGTTTTTTAAACTTATTTGAACTCTAGCCTATTTTTGCGTTCAGTATGCATCATTCAAAGCGACGTCATCAATTTCCAACACGTTCTGACATCAGTTGCTGTTTTTCAGTCATTTACCGATTTGTTTAGGGAGCTAAATGACGGCGAAATTGAAAATCACTACAAAATGAACTCTGAACATGTTGGAACTTGGAATGGTATCATCATTTCGCCCGCATAGCATGTGCAAAAGAGTAGAGAGGGTCACGGCGAAAACTGGACGCACCTCGTGTACAAACTGGACAATCTCTTTCGGAGTATGAGGGTTTCGGACAAGAACTCATCTGTTACACGGGCACTTCAATGTTTTTTAAACTTATTTGAACTCCAGCCTATTTTTGTGTTCAGTATGCATCATTCAAAGCGACGTCATCAATTTCCAACACGTTCTGACATGATTTGCTGTTTTCAGTCATTTACCGATTTGTTCAGAGAGCTAAATGACGGTGAAATTGAAAATCACTACAAAATGAACTCTGAAAATGTTGGAACTTGGCATGGTGTCATCATTTTGCCCGCATAGGATGTGCAAAAGAGTAGAGAGGGTCACGGCGAAAACTGGACGCACCTTGTGTACAAACTAGACAATCTCTTTCGGAGTATTAGGGTTTCGGACAAGAATTCATCTGTTACACGGGCACTTTAATGTTTTTTAAACTTATTTGAACTCCAGCCTATTTTTAAGTTCAGTATGCATCATTCAAAGCGACGTCATCAATTTCCAACACGTTCTGACCCCATTTGCTGTTTTTCAGTCATTTACCGATTTGTTTAGGGAGCTAAATGATGGTGAAATTGAAAGTCACTACAAAATGAACTCTGAAAATGTTGGAACTTGGCATGGTATCATCATTTCGCCCGCGTAGCATGTGCAACAGAGTAGATAGGGTCACGGCGAAAGTGGACGCACCTCGTGTACAAACTGGACAATCTCTTTCGGAGTATCAGGGTTTCGGACGAGAACTCATCTGTTACACGGGCACTTCAATGTTTTTTAAACTTATTTGAACTCCAGCCTATTTTTGCATTCAGTATGCATCCTTCAAAGCGACGTCATCAATTTCCAACACGTTCTGACATCATTTGCTGTTTTTCAGTCATTTACCGATTTGTTTAGAGAGCTAAATGACGGTGAAATTGAAAATCACTACAAAATGAACTCTGAAAATGTTGCAACTTTGCATGGTATCATCATTTGCCCGCGTAGCATGTGCAAAAGTGTAGAGAGGGTCACGGCGAAAACTGGACGCACCTCGTGTACAAACTGGACAATCTCTTTAGGAGTATCAGGGTTTCGGACAAGAATTCATCTGTTACACGGGCACTTCAATGTTTTTTAAACTTATTTGAACTCCAGCCTATTTTTGCATTCAGTATGCATCATTCAAAGCGACGTCATCAATTTCCAACACGTTCTGACATCATTTGCTGTTTTTCAGTCATTTACCGATTTTTTAGGGAGCAAAATGACGGTGAAATTGAAAATCACTACAAAAAGAACTCTGAACATGTTGGAACTTGGCATGGTATCATCATTTCGCCCGCGTAGCATGTGCAAAAGAGTAGAGAGGGTCACGGCGAAAACTGGACGCACCTCGTGTACAAACTGGACAATCTCTTTCGGAGTATCAGGGTTTCGGACGAGAACTCATCTGTTACACGGGCACTTCAATGTTTTTTAAACTTATTTGAACTCCAGCCTATTTTTGCGTTCAGTATGCATCATTCAAAGCGACGTCATCAATTTCCAACACGTTCTGACATGATTTGCTGTTTTTCAGTCATTTACCGATTTGTTTAGGGAGCTAAATGACGGTAAAATTGAAAATCACTACAAAATGAACTCTGAGCATGTTGGAACTTGGCATGGTATCATCACTTCGCCCGCATAGCATGTGCAAAAGAGTATAGAGGGTCACGGCGAAAACTGGACCCACCTCGTGTACAAACTGGACAATCTCTTTCGGAGTATCAGGGTTTCGGACGAGAACTCATCTGTTACACGGGCACTTCAATGTTTTTTAAACTTATTTGAACTCCAGCCTATTTTTGCGTTCGGTATGCATCATTCAAAGCGACGTCATCAATTTCCAACACGTTCTGACATCATTTGCTGTTTTTCAGTCATTTACCGATTTGTTTAGGGAGCTAAATGACGGAGAAATTGAAAATCACTACAAAATGAACTCTGAACATGTTGGAACTTAGCATGGTGTCATCATTTCGCCCGCATAGCATGTGCAAAAGAGTAGAGAGGGTCACGGCGAAAACTGGACGCACCTCGTGTACAAACTGGACAATCTCTTTCGGAGTATCAGGGTTTCGGACGAGAACTCATCTGTTACACGGGCACTTCAATGTTTTTTAAAATTATTTGAACTCCAGCCTATTTTTGCGTTCAGTATGCATCATTCAAAGTGACGTCATCAATTTCGAACACGTTGTGACATCATTTGCTGTTTTTAGTCATTTACCGATTTGTTTAGGGAGCTAAATGACGGTGAAATTGAAAATCACTACAAAATGAACTCTGAACATGTTGGAACTTGGCATGGTATCATCATTTCGCCCGCATAGCATGTGCAAAAGAGTAGAGAGGGTCACGGCGAAAACTGGACGCACCTCGTGTACAAACTGGACAATCTCTTTCGGAGTATCAGGGTTTCAGACGAGAACTCATCTGTTACACGGGCACTTCAATGTTTTTTAAACTTATTTGAACTCCAGCCTATTTTCGCATTCAGTATGCATCATTCAAAGTGACATCATCAATTTCCAACACGTTCTGACATCATTTGCTATTTTTCAGTCATTTACCGACTTGTTTAGAGAGCTAAATGACGGTGAAATTGAAAATCACTACAAAATGAACTCTGAAAATGTTGCAACTTGGCATGGTATCATCATTTTGCCCGCGTAGCATGTGCAAAAGTGTAGAGAGGGTCACGGCGAAAACTGGACGCACCTCGTGTACAAACTGGACAATCTCTTTAGGAGTATCAGGGTTTCGGACGAGAACTCATCTGTTACACGGGCACTTCAATGTTTTTTAAACTTATTTGAACTCCAGCCTATTTTTGCGTTCAGTATGCATCATTTAAAGCGACGTCATCAATTTCCAACACGTTCTGACATTATTTGCTATTTTTCAGTCATTTACCGATTTGTTTAGGGAGCTAAATGACGGTGAAATTGAAAATCACTACAAAATGAACTCTGAACATGTTGGAACTTGGCATGGTATCATCATTTCGTCCGCATAGCATGTGCAAAAGAGTAGAGAGGGTCACGGCGAAAACTGGACGCACCTCGTGTACAAACTGGACAATCTCTTTCGGAGTATCAGGGTTTCGGACAAGAACTCATCTGTTACACGGGCACTTCAATGTTTTTTAAACTTATTTGAACTCCAGCCTATTTTTGCGTTCAGTATGCATCATTCAAAGCGACGTCTTCAATTTCCAACACGTTCTGACATGATTTGTTGTTTTCAGTCATTTACCGATTTGTTTAGGGAGCTAAATGACGGTGAAATTGAAAATCACTACAAAATGAACTCTGAGCATGTTGGAACTTGGCATGGTATCATCATTTCGCCCGCATAGCATGTGCAAAAGAGTAGAGAGGCTCACGGCGAAAACTGGACGCACCTCGTGTACAAACTGGACAATCTCTTTCGGAGTATCAGGGTTTCGGACGAGAACTCATCTGTTACACGGGCACTTCAATGTTTTTTAAACTTATTTGAACTCCAGCCTATTTTTGCATTCAGTATGCATCATTCAAAGCGACGTCATCAATTTCCAACACGTTCTGACATCATTTGCTGTTTTTCAGTCGTTTACCGATTTGTTTAGAGAGCTAAATGACGGTGAAATTGAAAATCACTACAAAATGAACTCTGAACATGTTGGAACTTGGCATGGTATCATCATTTCGCCCGCATAGCATGTGCAAAAGAGTAGAGAGGGTCAGGGCGAAAACTGGACGCACCTCGTGTACAAACTGGACAATCTCTTTCGGAGTATCAGGGTTTCGGACGAGAACTCATCTGTTACACGGGCACTTCAATGTTTTTTAAACTTATTTGAACTCCAGCCTATTTTTAAGTTCAGTATGCATCATTCAAAGCGACGTCATCAATTTCCAACACGTTCTGACACCATTTGCTGTTTTTTAGTCATTTACCGATTTGTTTAGGGAGCTAAATGACGGTGAAATTGAAAATCACTACAAAATGAACTCTGAACATGTTTGAACTTGGCATGGTATCATCATTTCGCCCGCATAGCATGTGCAAAAGAGTAGAGAGGTTCTGGGCAAAAACTGGACGCACCTCGTGTACAAACTGGACAATCTCTTTCGGAGTATCAGGGTTTCGGACAAGAATTCATCTGTTACACGAGCACTTCAATGTTTTTCTAAACTTATTTGAACTCCAGCCTATTTTTAAGTTCAGTATGCATCATTCAAAGCGACGTCATCAATTTCCAACACGTTCTGACACCATTTGCTGTTTTTAAGTCATTTACCGATTTGTTTAGGGAGCCAAATGATGGTGAAATTGAAAGTCACTACAAAATGAACTCTGAAAATGTTGGAACTTGGCATGGTATCATCATTTCACCCGCGTAGCATGTGCAACAGAGTAGATAGGGTCACGGCGAAAATTGGACGCACCTCGTGTACAAACTGGATAATCTCTTTCGGAGTATCAGGGTTTCGGACGAGAACTCATCTGTTACACGGGCACTTCAATGTTTTTTAAACTTATTTGAACTCCAGCCTATTTTTGCATTCAGTATGCATCATTCAAAGCGACGTCATCAATTTCCAACACGTTCTGACATCATTTGCTGTTTTTCAGTCATTTACCGATTTGTTTAGAGAGCTAAATGACGGTGAAATTGAAAATCACTACAAAATGAACTCTGAAAATGTTGCAACTTGGCATGGTATCATCATTTTGCCCGCGTAGCATGTGCAAAAGTGTAGAGAGGGTCACGGCGAAAACTGGACGCACCTCTTGTACAAACTGGACAATCTCTTTAGGAGTATCAGGGTTTCGGACGAGAACTCATATGTTACACGGGCACTTCAATGTTTTTTAAACTTATTTGAACTCCAGCCTATTTTTGCGTTCAGTATGCATCATTCAAAGCGACGTCATCAATTTCCAACACGTTCTGACATCATTTGCTGTTTTTCAGTCATTTACCGATTTGTTTAGGGAGCTAAATGACGGTGAAATTGGAAATCACTACAAAATGAACTATGAGCATGTTGGAACTTGGCATGGTATCATCATTTCGCCCGCATAGCATGTGCAAAAGAGTATAGAGGGTCACGGCGAAAACTGGACGCACCTCGTGTACAAACTGGACAATCTCTTTCGGAGTATCAGGGTTTCGGACGAGAACTCATCTGTTACACGGGCACTTCAATGTTTTTTAAACTTATTTGAACTCCAGCCTATTTTTGCGTTCAGTATGCATCATTTAAAGCGACGTCATCAATTTCCAACACGTTCTGACATTATTTGCTATTTTTCAGTCATTTACCGATTTGTTTAGGGAGCTAAATGACGGTGAAATTGAAAATCACTACAAAATGAACTCTGAACATGTTGGAACTTGGCATGGTATCATCATTTCGTCCGCATAGCATGTGCAAAAGAGTAGAGAGGGTCACGGCGAAAACTGGACGCACCTCGTGTACAAACTGGACAATCTCTTTCGGAGTATCAGGGTTTCGGACAAGAACTCATCTGTTACACGGGCACTTCAATGTTTTTTAAACTTATTTGAACTCCAGCCTATTTTTGCGTTCAGTATGCATCATTCAAAGCGACGTCTTCAATTTCCAACACGTTCTGACATGATTTGTTGTTTTCAGTCATTTACCGATTTGTTTAGGGAGCTAAATGACGGTGAAATTGAAAATCACTACAAAATGAACTCTGAGCATGTTGGAACTTGGCATGGTATCATCATTTCGCCCGCATAGCATGTGCAAAAGAGTAGAGAGGCTCACGGCGAAAACTGGACGCACCTCGTGTACAAACTGGACAATCTCTTTCGGAGTATCAGGGTTTCGGACGAGAACTCATCTGTTACACGGGCACTTCAATGTTTTTTAAACTTATTTGAACTCCAGCCTATTTTTGCATTCAGTATGCATCATTCAAAGCGACGTCATCAATTTCCAACACGTTCTGACATCATTTGCTGTTTTTCAGTCGTTTACCGATTTTTTAGAGAGCTAAATGACGGTGAAATTGAAAATCACTACAAAATGAACTCTGAACATGTTGGAACTTGGCATGGTATCATCATTTCGCCCGCATAGCATGTGCAAAAGAGTAGAGAGGGTCAGGGCGAAAACTGGACGCACCTCGTGTACAAACTGGACAATCTCTTTCGGAGTATCAGGGTTTCGGACGAGAACTCATCTGTTACACGGGCACTTCAATGTTTTTTAAACTTATTTGAACTCCAGCCTATTTTTAAGTTCAGTATGCATCATTCAAAGCGACGTCATCAATTTCCAACACGTTCTGACACCATTTGCTGTTTTTTAGTCATTTACCGATTTGTTTAGGGAGCTAAATGACGGTGAAATTGAAAATCACTACAAAATGAACTCTGAACATGTTTGAACTTGGCATGGTATCATCATTTCGCCCGCATAGCATGTGCAAAAGAGTAGAGAGGTTCAGGGCAAAAACTGGACGCACCTCGTGTACAAACTGGACAATCTCTTTCGGAGTATCAGGGTTTCGGACAAGAATTCATCTGTTACACGAGCACTTCAATGTTTTTTAAACTTATTTGAACTCCAGCCTATTTTTAAGTTCAGTATGCATCATTCAAAGCGACGTCATCAATTTCCAACACGTTCTGACACCATTTGCTGTTTTTAAGTCATTTACCGATTTGTTTAGGGAGCCAAATGATGGTGAAATTGAAAGTCACTACAAAATGAACTCTGAAAATGTTGGAACTTGGCATGGTATCATCATTTCGCCCGCGTAGCATGTGCAACAGAGTAGATAGGGTCACGGCGAAAACTGGACGCACCTCGTGTACAAACTGGACAATCTCTTTCGGAGTATCAGGGTTTCGGACGAGAACTCATCTGTTACACGGGCACTTCAATGTTTTTTAAACTTATTTGAACTCCAGCCTATTTTTGCATTCAGTATGCATCATTCAAAGCGACGTCATCAATTTCCAACACGTTCTGACATCATTTGCTGTTTTTCAGTCATTTACCGATTTGTTTAGAGAGCTAAATGACGGTGAAATTGAAAATCACTACAAAATGAACTCTGAAAATGTTGCAACTTGGCATGGTATCATCATTTTGCCCGCGTAGCATGGGCAAAAGTGTAGAGAGGGTCACGGCGAAAACTGGACGCACCTCTTGTACAAACTGGACAATCTCTTTAGGAGTATCAGGGTTTCGGACGAGAACTCATATGTTACACGGGCACTTCAATGTTTTTTTAAACTTATTTGAACTCCAGCCTATTTTTGCGTTCAGTATGCATCATTCAAAGCGACGTCATCAATTTCCAACACGTTCTGACATCATTTGCTGTTTTTCAGTCATTTACCGATTTGTTTAGGGAGCTAAATGACGGTGAAATTGGAAATCACTACAAAATGAACTATGAGCATGTTGGAACTTGGCATGGTATCATCATTTCGCCCGCATAGCATGTGCAAAAGAGTATAGAGGGTCACGGCGAAAACTGGACGCACCTCGTGTACAAACTGGACAATCTCTTTCGGAGTATCAGGGTTTCGGACGAGAACTCATCTGATACACGGGCACTTCAATGTTTTTTAAACTTATTTGAACTCCAGCCTATTTTTGCGTTCGGTATGCATCATTCAAAGCGACGTCATCAATTTCCAACACGTTCTGACATCATTTGCTGTTTTTCAGTCATTTACCGATTTGTTTAGGGAGCTAAATGACGGAGAAATTGAAAATCACTACAAAATGAACTCTGAACATGTTGGAACTTGGCATGGTGTCATCATTTCGCCCGCATAGCATGTGCAAAAGAGTAGAGAGGGTCACGGCGAAAACTGGACGCACCTCGTGTACAAACTGGACAATCTCTTTCGGAGTATCAGGGTTTCGAACAAGAACTCATCTATTACACGGGCACTTCACTGTTTTTTAAACTTATTTGAACTCCAGCCTATTTTTGCGTTCAGTATGCATCATTCAAAGTGACGTCATCAATTTCCAACACGTTGTGACATCATTTGCTGTTTTCAGTCATTTACCGATTTGTTTAGGGAGCTAAATGATGGTGAAATTGAAAATCACTACAAAATGAACTCTGAACATGTTGGAACTTGGCATGGTATCATCATTTCGCCCGCATAGCATGTGAAAAAGAGTAGAGAGGGTCACGGCGAAAACTGGAGGCACCTCGTGTACAAACTGGACAATCTCTTTCGGAGTATCAGGGTTTCGGACGAGAACTCATCTGTTACACGGGCACTTCAATGTTTTTTAAACTTATTTGAACTCCAGCCTATTTTTAAGTTCAGTATGCATCATTCAAAGCGACGTCATCAATTTCCAACACGTTCTGACACCATTTGCTGTTTTTTAGTCATTTACCGATTTGTTTAGGGAGCTAAAAGACGGTGAAATTGAAAATCACTACAAAATGAACTCTGAACATGTTGGAACTTGGCATGGTATCATCATTTCGCCCGCATAGCATGTGCAAAAGAGTAGAGAGGGTCAGGGCGAAAACTGGACGCACCTCGTGTACAAACTGGACAATCTCTTTCGGAGTATCATAGTTTCGGACAAGAATTCATCTGTTACACGGGCACTTCAATGTTTTTTAAACTTATTTGAATTCCAGCCTATTTTTAAAGTTCAGTATGCATCATTCAAAGCGACGTCATCAATTTCCAACACGTTCTGACACCATTTGCTGTTTTTCAGTCATTTACCGATTTGTTTAGAGAGCTAAATGATGGTGAAATTGAAAGTCACTACAAAATGAACTCTGAAAATGTTGGAACTTGGCATGGTATCATCATTTCGCCCGCGTAGCATGTGCAACAGAGTAGATAGGGTCACGGCGAAAACTGGACGCACCTCGTGTACAAACTGGACAATCTCTTTCGGAGTATCAGGGTTTCGGACGAGAACTCATCTGTTACACGGGCACTTCAATGTTTTTTAAACTTATTTGAACTCCAGCCTATTTTTGCATTCAGTATGCATCATTCAAAGCGACGTCATCAATTTCCAACACGTTCTGACATCATTTGCTGTTTTTCAGTCATTTACCGATTTGTTTAGAGAGCTAAATGACGGTGAAATTGAAAATCACTACAAAATGAACTCTGAAAATGTTGCAACTTGGCATGGTATCATCATTTTGCCCGCGTAGCAGGTGCAAAAGTATAGAGAGGGTCACGGCGAAAACTGGACGCACCTCGTGTACAAACTGGACAATCTCTTTCGGAGTATCAGGGTTTCGGACGAGAACTCATCTGTTACACGGGCACTTCAATGTTTTTTAAACTTATTTGAACTCCAGCCTATTTTTGCGTTCGGTATGCATCATTCAAAGCGACGTCATCAATTTCCAACACGTTCTGACATCATTTGCTGTTTTTCAGTCATTTACAAATTGAAAATCACTACAAAATGAACTCTGAACATGTTGGAACTTGGCATGGTGTCATCATTTCGCCCGCATAGCATGTGCAAAAGAGTAGAGAGGGTCACGGCGAAAACTGGACGCACCTCGTGTACAAACTGGACAATCTCTTTCGGAGTATCAGGGTTTCGAACAAGAACTCATCTGTTACACGGGCACTTCACTGTTTTTTAAACTTATTTGAACTCCAGCCTATTTTTGCATTCAGTATGCATCATTCAAAGTGACGTCATCAATTTCCAACACGTTGTGACATCACTTGCTGTTTTCAGTCATTTACCGATTTGTTTAGGGAGCTAAATGACGGTGAAATTGAAAATCACTACAAAATGAACTCTGAACATGTTGGAACTTGGCATGGTATCATCATTTCGCCCGCATAGCATGTGCAAAAGAGTAGAGAGGGTCAGGGCGAAAACTGGACGCACCTCGTGTACAAACTGGACAATCTCTTTCGGGGTATCAGGGTTTCGGACAAGAATTCATCTGTTACACGGGCACTTCAATGTTTTTTAAACTTATTTGAACTCCAGCCTATTTTTAAGTTCAGTATGCATCACTCAAAGCGACGTCATCAATTTCCAACACGTTCTGACACCATTTGCTGTTTTTCAGTCATTTACCGATTTGTTTAGGGAGCTAAATGATGGTGAAATTGAAAGTCACTACAAAATGAACTCTGAACATGTTGGAACTTGGCATGGTATCATCATTTCGCCCGCATAGCATGTGCAAAAGAGTAGAGAGGGTCACGGCGAAAACTGGACGCACCTCGTGTACAAACTGGACAATCTCTTTCGGAGTATCAGGGTTTCGGACGAGAACTCATCTGTTACACGGGCACTTCAATGTTTTTTAAACTTATTTGAACTCCAGCCTATTTTTGCGTTCGGTATGCATCATTCAAAGCGACGTCATCAATTTCCAACACGTTCTGACATCATTTGCTGTTTTTCAGTCATTTACCGATTTGTTTAGGGAGCTAAATGACGGAGAAATTGAAAATCACTACAAAATGAACTCTGAACATGTTGGAACTTTGCATGGTGTCATCATTTCGCCCGCATAGCATGTGCAAAAGAGTAGAGAGGGTCACGGCGAAAACTGGACGCACCTCGTGTACAAACTGGACAATCTCTTTCGGAGTATCAGGGTTTCGAACAAGAACTCATCTGTTACACGGGCACTTCACTGTTTTTTAAACTTATTTGAACTCCAGCCTATTTTTGCATTCAGTATGCATCATTCAAAGTGACGTCATCAATTTCCAACACGTTGTGACATCATTTGCTGTTTTCAGTCATTTACCGATTTGTTTAGGGAGCTAAATGACGGTGAAATTGAAAATCACTACAAAATGAACTCTGAACATGTTGGAACTTGGCATGGTATCATCATTTCGCCCGCATAGCATGTGCGAAAGAGTAGAGAGGGTCACGTCGAAAACTGGAGGCACCTCGTGTACAAACTGGACAATCTCTTTCAGAGTATCAGGGTTTCGGACGAGAACTCATCTGTTACACGGGCACTTCAATGTTTTTTAAACTTATTTGAACTCCAGCCTATTTTTAAGTTCAGTATGCATCATTCAAAGCGACGTCATCAATTTCCAACACGTTCTGACACCATTTGCTGTTTTTTAGTCATTTACCGATTTGTTTAGGGAGCTAAATGACGGTGAAATTGAAAATCACTACAAAATGAACTCTGAACATGTTGGAACTTGGCATGGTATCATCATTTCGCCCGCATAGCATGTGCAAAAGAGTAGAGAGGGTCAGGGCGAAAACTGGACGCACCTCGTGTACAAACTGGACAATCTCTTTCGGAGTATCAGGGTTTCGGACGAGAACTCATCTGTTACACGGGCACTTCAATGTTTTTTAAACTTATTTGAACTCCAGCCTATTTTTGCGTTCGGTATGCATCATTCACAGCGACGTCATCAATTTCCAACACGTTCTGACATCATTTGCTGTTTTTCAGTCATTTACCGATTTGTTTAGGGAGCTAAATGACGGAGAAATTGAAAATCACTACAAAATGAATTCTGAACATGTTGGAACTTGGCATGGTATCATTATTTCGCCCGCATAGCATGCGCAAAAGAGTAGAGAGGGTCACGGCGAAAACTGGACGCACCTCGTGTACAAACTGGACAATCTCTTTCGGAGTATCAGGGTTTCGAACAAGAACTCATCTGTTACACGGGCACTTCACTGTTTTTTAAACTTATTTGAACTCCAGCCTATTTTTGCGTTCAGTATGCATCATTCAAAGTGACGTCATCAATTTCCAACACGTTCTGACATCATTTGCTGTTTTTCAGTCATTTACCGATTTGTTTGGGGAGCTAAATGACGGAGAAATTGAAAATCACTACAAAATGAACTCTGAGCATGTTGGAACTTGGCATGGTGTCATCATTTCGCCCGCATAGCATGTGCAAAAGAGTAGAGAGGGTCACGGCGAAAACTGGACGCACCTCGTGTACAAACTGGACAATCTCTTTCGGAGTATCAGGGTTTCGGACGAGAACTCATCTGTTACACGGGCACTTCAATGTTTTTTAAACTTATTTGAACACCAGCCTATTTTTGCGTTCGGTATGCATCATTCAAAGCGACGTCATCAATTTCCAACATGTTCTGACATGATTTGCTGTTTTTCAGTCATTTACCGATTTGTTTAGGGAGCTAAATGATGGTGAAATTGAAAATCACTACAAAATGAACTCTGAGCATGTTGGAACTTGGCATGGTGTCATCATTTCGCCCGCATAGCATGTGCAAAAGAGTATAGAGGGTCACGGCGAAAACTGGACGCACCTCGTGTACAAACTGGACAATCTCTTTCGGAGTATCAGGGTTTCGGACGAGAACTCATCTGTTACACGGGCACTTCAATGTTTTTTAAAATTATTTGAACTCCAGCCTATTTTTGCGTTCGGTATGCATCATTCAAAGCGACGTCATCAATTTCCAACACGTTCTGACATCATTTGCTGTTTTTCAGTCATTTACCGATTTGTTTAGGGAGCTAAATGACGGAGAAATTGAAAATCACTACAAAAAGAACTCTGAACATGTTGGAACTTGGCATGGTGTCATCATTTCGCCCGCATAGCATGTGCAAAAGAGTAGAGAGGGTCACGGCGAAAACTGGACGCACCTCGTGTACAAACTGGACAATCTCTTTCGGAGTATGAGGGTTTCGAACAAGAACTCATCTGTTACACGGGCACTTCACTGTTTTTTAAACTTATTTGAACTCCAGCCTATTTTTGCGTTCAGTATGCATCATTCAAAGTGACGTCATCAATTTCCAACACGTTGTGACATCATTTGCTGTTTTCAGTCATTTACCGATTTGTTTAGGGAGCTAAATGACGGTGAAATTGAAAATCACTACAAAATGAACTCTGAACATGTTGGAACTTGGCATGGTATCATCATTTCGCCCGCATAGCATGTGCAAAAGAGTAGAGAGGGTCACGGCGAAAACTGGAGGCACCTCGTGTACAAACTGGACAATCTCTTTCGGAGTATCAGGGTTTCGGACGAGAACTCATCTGTTACACGGGCACTTCAATGTTTTTTAAACTTATTTGAACTCCAGCCTATTTTTAAGTTCCGTATGCATCATTCAAAGCGACGTCATCAATTTCCAACACGTTCTGACACCATTTGCTGTTTTTTAGTCATTTACCGATTTGTTTAGGGAGCTAAATGACGGTGAAATTGAAAATCACTACAAAATGAACTCTGAGCATGTTGGAACTTGGCATGGTATCATCATTTCGCCCGCATAGCATGTGCAAAAGAGTAGAGAGGCTCACGGCGAAAACTGGACGCACCTCGTGTACAAACTGGAAAATCTCTTTCGGAGTATCAGGGTTTCGGACGAGAACTCATCTGTTACACGGGCACTTCAATGTTTTTTAAAATTATTTGAACTCCAGCCTATTTTTGCGTTCGGTATGCATCATTCAAAGCGACGTCATCAATTTCCAACACGTTCTGACATCATTTGCTGTTTTTCAGTCATTTACCGATTTGTTTACGGAGCTAAATGACGGAGAAATTGAAAATCACTACAAAATGAATTCTGAACATGTTGGAACTTGGCATGGTATCATCATTTCGCCCGCATAGCATGCGCAAAAGAGTAGAGAGGGTCACGGCGAAAACTGGACGCACCTCGTGTACAAACTGGACAATCTCTTTCGGAGTATCAGGGTTTCGAACAAGAACTCATCTGTTACACGGGCACTTCACTGTTTTTTAAACTTATTTGAACTCCAGCCTATTTTTGCGTTCAGTATGCATCATTCAAAGTGACGTCATCAATTTCCAACACGTTCTGACATCATTTGCTGTTTTTCAGTCATTTACCGATTTGTTTAGGGAGCTAAATGACGGAGAAATTGAAAATCACTACAAAATGAACTCTGAGCATGTTGGAACTTGGCATGGTGTCATCATTTCGCCCGCATAGCATGTGCAAAAGAGTAGAGAGGGTCACGGCGAAAACTGGACGCACCTCGTGTACAAACTGGACAATCTCTTTCGGAGTATCAGGGTTTCGGACGAGAACTCATCTGTTACACGGGCACTTCAATGTTTTTTAAACTTATTTGAACACCAGCCTATTTTTCCGTTCGGTATGCATCATTCAAAGCGACGTCATCAATTTCCAACACGTTCTGACATGATTTGCTGTTTTTCAGTCATTTACCGATTTGTTTAGGGAGCTAAATAATGGTGAAATTGAAAATCACTACAAAATGAACTCTGAGCATGTTGGAACTTGGCATGGTGTCATCATTTCGCCCGCATAGCATGTGCAAAAGAGTATAGAGGGTCACGGCGAAAACTGGACGCACCTCGTGTACAAACTGGACAATCTCTTTCGGAGTATCAGGGTTTCGGACGAGAACTCATCTGTTACACGGGCACTTCAATGTTTTTTAAAATTATTTGAACTCCAGCCTATTTTTGCGTTCGGTATGCATCATTCAAAGCGACGTCATCAATTTCCAACACGTTCTGACATCATTTGCTGTTTTTCAGTCATTTACCGATTTGTTTAGGGAGCTAAATGACGGAGAAATTGAAAATCACTACAAAATGAACTCTGAACATGTTGGAACTTGGCATGGTGTCATCATTTCGCCCGCATAGCATGTGCAAAAGAGTAGAGAGGGTCACGGCGAAAACTGGACGCACCTCGTGTACAAACTGGACAATCTCTTTCGGAGTATCAGGGTTTCGAACAAGAACTCATCTGTTGCACGGGCACTTCACTGTTTTTTAAACTTATTTGAACTCCAGCCTATTTTTGCGTTCAGTATGCATCATTCAAAGTGACGTCATCAATTTCCAACACGTTGTGACATCATTTGCTGTTTTCAGTCATTTACCGATTTGTTTAGGGAGCTAAATGACGGTGAAATTGAAAATCACTACAAAATGAACTCTGAACATGTTGGAACTTGGCATGGTATCATCATTTCGCCCGCATAGCATGTGCAAAAGAGTAGAGAGGGTCACGGCGAAAACTGGAGGCACCTCGTGTACAAACTGGACAATCTCTTTCGGAGTATCAGGGTTTCGGACGAGAACTCATCTGTTACACGGGCACTTCAATGTTTTTAAACTTATTTGAACTCCAGCCTATTTTTAAGTTCCGTATGCATCATTCAAAGCGACGTCATCAATTTCCAACACGTTCTGACACCATTTGCTGTTTTTTAGTCATTTACCGATTTGTTTAGGGAGCTAAATGACGGTGAAATTGAAAATCACTACAAAATGAACTCTGAGCATGTTGGAACTTGGCATGGTATCATCATTTCGCCCGCATAGCATGTGCAAAAGAGTAGAGAGGCTCACGGCGAAAACTGGACGCACCTCGTGTACAAACTGGACAATCTCTTTCGGAGTATCAGGGTTTCGGACGAGAACTCATCTGTTACACGGGCACTTCAATGTTTTTTAAAATTATTTGAAGTCCAGCCTATTTTTGCGTTTGGTATGCATCATTCAAAGCGACGTCATCAATTTCCAACACGTTCTGACATCATTTGCTGTTTTTCAGTCATTTACCGATTTGTTTAGGGAGCTAAATGACGGAGAAATTGAAAATCACTACAAAATGAACTCTGAACATGTTGGAACTTGGCATGGTGTCATCATTTCGCCCGCATAGCATGTGCAAAAGAGTAGAGAGGGTCACGGCGAAAACTGGATGCACCTCGTGTACAAACTGGACAATCTCTTTCGGAGTATCAGGGTTTCGAACAAGAACTCATCTGTTACACGGGCACTTCACTGTTTTTTAAACTTATTTGAACTCCAGCCTATTTTTGCGTTCAGTATGCATCATTCAAAGTGACGTCATCAATTTCCAACACGTTGTGACATCATTTGCTGTTTTCAGTCATTTACCGATTTGTTTAGGGAGCTAAATGACGGTGAAATTGAAAATCACTACAAAATGAACTCTGAACATGTTGGAACTTGGCATGGTATCATCATTTCGCCCGCATAGCATGTGCAAAAGAGTAGAGAGGGTCACGGCGAAAACTGGAGGCACCTCGTGTACAAACTGGACAATCTCTTTCGGAGTATCAGGGTTTCGGACGAGAACTCATCTGTTACACGGGCACTTCAATGTTTTTTAAACTTATTTGAACTCCAGCCTATTTTTAAGTTCCGTATGCATCATTCAAAGCGACGTCATCAATTTCCAACACGTTCTGACACCATTTGCTGTTTTTTAGTCATTTACCGATTTGTTTAGGGAGCTAAATGACGGTGAAATTGAAAATCACTACAAAATGAACTCTGAACATGTTGGAACTTGGCATGGTATCATCATTTCGCCCGCATAGCATGTGCAAAAGAGTAGAGAGGGTCAGGGCGAAAACTGGACGCACCTCGTGTACAAACTGGACAATCTCTTTCGGAGTATCAGGGTTTCGGACAAGAATTCATCTGTTACACGGGCACTTCAATGTTTTTTAAACTTATTTGAACTCCAGCCTATTTTTAAGTTCAGTATGCATCATTCAAAGCGACGTCATCAATTTCCAACACGTTCTGACACCATTTGCTGTTTTTCAGTCATTTACCGATTTGTTTAGGGAGCTAAATGATGGTGAAATTGAAAGTCACTACAAAATGAACTCTGAAAATGTTGGAACTTGGCATAGTATTATCATTTCGCCCGCGTAGCATGTGCAACAGAGTAGATAGGGTCACGGAGAAAACTGGACGCACCTCGTGTACAAACTGGACAATCTCTTTCGTAGTATCAGGGTTTCGGACGAGAACTCATCTGTTACACGGGCACTTCAATGTTTTTAAACTTATTTGTACTCCAGCCTATTTTTGCATTCAGTATGCATCATTCAAAGCGACGTCATCAATTTCCAACATGTTCTCACATCATTTGCTGTTTTTCAGTCAATTACCGATTTGTTTAGAGAGCTAAATGACAGTGAAATTGAAAATCACTACAAAATGAACTCTGAAAATGTTGGAACTTGGCGTGGTGTCATCATTTTGCCCGCATAGCACGTGCAAAAGAGTATAGAGGGTCACGGCGAAAACTGGACGCACCTCGTGTACAAACTAGACAATCTCTTTCGGAGTATCAGGGTTTCGGACAAGAACTCATCTGTTACACGGGCACTTCAATGTTTTTTAAACTTATTTGAACTCCAGCCTATTTTTGCGTTCAGTATGCATCATTCAAAGCGATGTCATCAATTTCCAACACGTTCTGACATGATTTGCTGTTTTCAGTCATTTACCGATTTGTTTAGGGAGCTAAATGACGGTGAAATTGAAAATCACTACAAAATGAACTCTGAGCATGTTGGAACTTGGCATGGTATCATCATTTCGCCCGCATAGCATGTGCAAAAGAGTAGAGAGGGTCACGGCGAAAACTGGAGGCACCTCGTGTACAAACTGGACAATCTCTTTCGGAGTATCAGGGTTTCGGACGAGAACTCATCTGTTACACGGGCACTTCAATGTTTTTTAAACTTATTTGAACTCCAGCCTATTTTTAAGTTCAGTATGCATCATTCAAAGCGACGTCATCAATTTCCAACACGTTCTGACACCATTTGCTGTTTTTTAGTCATTTACCGATTTGTTTAGGGAGCTAAATGACGGTGAAATTGAAAATCCCTACAAAATGAACTCTGAACATGTTGGAACTTGGCATGGTATCATCATTTCGCCCGCGTAGCATGTGCAAAAGAGTAGAGAGGGTCACGGCGAAAACTGGACGCACCTCGTGTACAAACTGGACAATCTCTTTCGGAGTATCAGGGTTTCGGACGAGAACTCATCTGTTACACGGGCACTTCAATGTTTTTTAAACTTATTTGAACTCCAGCCTATTTTTGCGTTCAGTATGCATCATTCAAAGCGACGTCATCAATTTCCAACACGTTCTGACATGATATGCTGGTTTTCAGTCATTTACCGATTTGTTTAGGGAGCTAAATGACGGTGAAATTGAAAATCACTACAAAATGAACTCTGAGCATGTTGGAACTTGGCATGGTATCATCATTTCGCCCGCATAGCATGTGCAAAAGAGTATAGAGGGTCACGGCGAAAACTGGACGCACCTCGTGTACAAACTGGACAATCTCTTTCGGAGTATCAGGGTTTCGGACGAGAACTCATCTGTTACACGGGCACTTCAATGTATTTTAAACTTATTTGAACTCCAGCCTATTTTGAAGTTCAGTATGCATCATTCAAAGCGACGTCATTAATTTCCAACACGTTCTGACACCATTTGCTGTTTTTTAGTCATTTACCGATTTGTTTAGGGAGCTAAATGACGGAGAAATTGAAAATCACTACAAAATGAACTCTGAACATGTTGGAACTTGGCATGGTGTCATCGTTTCGCCCGCATAGCATGTGCAAAAGAGTAGAGAGGGTCACGGCGAAAACTGGACGCACCTCGTGTACAAACTGGACAATCTCTTTCGGAGTATCAGGGTTTCGAACAAGAACTCATCTGTTACACGGGCACTTCACTATTTTTTAAACTTATTTGAACTCCAGCCTATTTTTGCGTTCAGTATGCATCATTCAAAGTGACGTCATCAATTTCCAACATGTTGTGACATCATTTGCTGTTTTCAGTCATTTACCGATTTGTTTAGGGAGCTAAATGACGGTGAAATTGAAAATCACTACAAAATGAACTCTGAACATGTTGGAACTTGGCATGGTATCATCATTTCGCCCGCATAGCATGTGCAAAAGAGTAGAGAGGGTCACGGCGAAAACTGGAGGCACCTCGTGTACAAACTGGACAATCTCTTTCGGAGTATCAGGGTTTCGGACGAGAACTCATCTGTTACACGGGCACTTCAATGTTTTTTAAAGTTATTTGAACTCCAGCCTATTTTTGCATTCAGTATGCATCATTCAAAGTGACATCATCAATTTCCAACACGTTCTGACATCATTTGCTGTTTTTCAGTCATTTACCGATTTGTTTAGAGAGCTAAATGACGGTGAAATCTAAAATCACTACAAAATGAACTCTGAAAATGTTGGAACTTGCCATTGTTTCATCATTTCGCCCGCATAGCATGTGCAAAAGAGTAGAGAGGGTCACGGCGAAAACTGGACGCACCTCGTGTTCAAACTGGACAATCTCTTTCGGAGTATCAGGGTTTCGGACGAGAACTCATCTGTTACACGGGCACTTCAATGTTTTTTAAACTTATTTGAACTCCAGCCTATTTTTGCATTCAGTATGCATCATTCAAAGTGACATCATCAATTTCCAACACGTTCTGACATCATTTGCTGTTTTTCAGTCATTTACCGATTTGTTTAGAGAGCTAAATGACGGTGAAATCTAAAATCACTACAAAATGAACTCTGAAAATGTTGGAACTTGCCATTGTTTCATCATTTCGCCCGCATAGCATGTGCAAAAGAGTAGAGAGGGTCACGGCGAAAACTGGACGCACCTCGTGTTCAAACTGGACAATCTCTTTCGGAGTATCAGGGTTTCGGACGAGAACTCATCTGTTACACGGGCACTTCAATGTTTTTTAAACTTATTTGAACTCCAGCCTATTTTTGCATTCAGTATGCATCATTCAAAGTGACATCATCAATTTCCAACACGTTCTGACATCATTTGCTGTTTTTCAGTCATTTACCGATTTGTTTAGAGAGCTAAATGACGGTGAAATTGAAAATCACTACAAAATGAACTCTGAGCATGTTGGAACTTCGCATGGTGTCATCATTTTGCCCGCATAGCATGTGCAAAAGAGTAGAGAGGGTCACGGCGAAAACTGGACGCACCTCGTGTACAAACTGGACAATCCCTTTCAGAGTATCAGGGTTTCGGACGAGAACTCATCTGTTACACGGGCACTTCAATGTTTTTTAAACTTATTTGAACTCCAGCCTATTTTTGCATTCAGTATGCATCATTCAAAGCGACGTCATCAATTTCCAACACGTTCTAACATCATTTGCTGTTTTTCAGTCATTTACCGATTTGTTTAGAGAGCTAAATGACGGTGAAATTGAAAATCACTACAGAATGAACTCTGAAAATGTTGGAACTTGCCATTGTTTCATCATTTCGCCCGCATAGCATGTGCAAAAGAGTAGAGAGGGTCACGGCGAAAACTGGACGCACCTCGTGTTCAAACTGGACAATCTCTTTCGGAGTATCAGGGTTTCGGACGAGAACTCATCTGTTACACGGGCACTTCAATGTTTTTTAAACTTATTTGAACTCCAGCCTATTTTTGCATTCAGTATGCATCATTCAAAGTGACATCATCAATTTCCAACACGTTCTGACATCATTTGCTGTTTTTCAGTCATTTACCGATTTGTTTAGAGAGCTAAATGACGGTGAAATTGAAAATCACTACAAAATGAACTCTGAGCATGTTGGAACTTCGCATGGTGTCATCATTTTGCCCGCATAGCATGTGCAAAAGAGTAGAGAGGGTCACGGCGAAAACTGGACGCACCTTGTGTACAAACTAGACAATCTCTTTCGGAGTATCAGGGTTTCGGACAAGAACTCATCTGTTACACGGGCACTTCAATGTTTTTTAAACTTATTTGAACTCCAGCTTATTTTTAAGTTCAGTATGAATCATTCAAAGCGACGTCATCAATTTCCAACACGTTCTGACACCATTTGCTGTTTTTCAGTCATTTACCGATTTTTTAGGGAGCTAAATGATGGTGAAATTGAAAGTCACTACAAAACGAACTCTGAAAATGTTGGAACTTGGCATGGTATCATCATTTCGCCCGCGTAGCATGTGCAACAGAGTAGATAGGGTCACGGTGAAAACTGGACGCACCTCGTGTACAAACTGGACAATCTCTTTCGGAGTATCAGGGTTTCGGACGAGAACTCATCTGTTACACGGGCACTTCAATGTTTTTTAAACTTATTTGAACTCCAGCCTATTTTTGCATTCAGTATGCATCATTCAAAGCGACGTCATCAATTTCCAACACGTTCTGACATCATTTGCTGTTTTTAAGTCATTTACCGATTTGTTTAGAGAGCTAAATGACGGTGAAATTGAAAATCACTACAAAATGAACTCTGAAAATGTTGCAACTTGGCATGGTATCATCATTTTGCCCGCGTAGCATGTGCAAAAGTGTAGAGAGGGTCACGGCGAAAACTGGACGCACCTCGTGTACAAACTGGACAATCTCTTTAGGAGTATCAGGGTTTCGGACGAGAACTCATATGTTACACGGGCACTTCAATGTTTTTTAAACTTATTTGAACTCTAGCCTATTTTTGCGTTCAGTATGCATCATTCAAAGCGACGTCATCAATTTCCAACACGTTCTGACATCATTTGCTGTTTTTCAGTCATTTACCGATTTGTTTAGGGAGCTAAATGACGGTGAAATTGAAAATCACTACAAAATGAACTCTGAACATGTTGGAACTTGGCATGGTATCATCATTTCGCCCGCATAGCATGTGCAAAAGAGTAGAGAGGGTCACGGCGAAAACTGGACGCACCTCGTGTACAAACTGGACAATCTCTTTCGGAGTATGAGGGTTTCGGACAAGAACTCATCTGTTACACGGGCACTTCAATGTTTTTTAAACTTATTTGAACTCCAGCCTATTTTTGCGTTCAGTATGCATCATTCAAAGGGACGTCATCAATTTCCAACACGTTCTGACATCATTTGCTGTTTTTCAGTCATTTACCGATTTGTTTAGGGAGCTAAATGACGGTGAAATTGAAAATCACTACAAAATGAACTCTGAAAATGTTGGAACTTGGCATGGTATCATCATTTCGCCCGCGTAGCATGTGCAAAAGTGTAGAGAGGGTCACGGCGAAAACTGGACGCACCTCGTGTATAAACTGGACAATCTCTTTCGGAGTATCAGGGTTTCGGACAAGAACTCATCTGTTACACGGGCACTTCAATGTTTTTTAAACTTATTTGAACTCCAGCCTATTTGTGCGTTCAGTATGCATCATTTAAAGCGACGTCATCAATTTCCAACACGTTCTGACATCATTTGCTGTTTTTCAGTCATTTACCGATTTGTTTAGGGAGCTAAATGATGGTGAAATTGAAAGTCACTACAAAATGAACTCTGAAAATGTTGGAACTTGGCATAGTATTATCATTTCGCCCGCGTAGCATGTGCAACAGAGTAGATAGGGTCACGGAGAAAACTGGACGCACCTCGTGTACAAACTGGACAATCTCTTTCGTAGTATCAGGGTTTCGGACGAGAACTCATCTGTTACACGGGCACTTCAATGTTTTTAAACTTATTTGTACTCCAGCCTATTTTTGCATTCAGTATGCATCATTCAAAGCGACGTCATCAATTTCCAACATGTTCTCACATCATTTGCTGTTTTTCAGTCAATTACCGATTTGTTTAGAGAGCTAAATGACAGTGAAATTGAAAATCACTACAAAATGAACTCTGAAAATGTTGGAACTTGGCGTGGTGTCATCATTTTGCCCGCATAGCACGTGCAAAAGAGTATAGAGGGTCACGGCGAAAACTGGACGCACCTCGTGTACAAACTAGACAATCTCTTTCGGAGTATCAGGGTTTCGGACAAGAACTCATCTGTTACACGGGCACTTCAATGTTTTTTAAACTTATTTGAACTCCAGCCTATTTTTGCGTTCAGTATGCATCATTCAAAGCGATGTCATCAATTTCCAACACGTTCTGACATGATTTGCTGTTTTCAGTCATTTACCGATTTGTTTAGGGAGCTAAATGACGGTGAAATTGAAAATCACTACAAAATGAACTCTGAGCATGTTGGAACTTGGCATGGTATCATCATTTCGCCCGCATAGCATGTGCAAAAGAGTAGAGAGGGTCACGGCGAAAACTGGAGGCACCTCGTGTACAAACTGGACAATCTCTTTCGGAGTATCAGGGTTTCGGACGAGAACTCATCTGTTACACGGGCACTTCAATGTTTTTTAAACTTATTTGAACTCCAGCCTATTTTTAAGTTCAGTATGCATCATTCAAAGCGACGTCATCAATTTCCAACACGTTCTGACACCATTTGCTGTTTTTTAGTCATTTACCGATTTGTTTAGGGAGCTAAATGACGGTGAAATTGAAAATCACTACAAAATGAACTCTGAACATGTTGGAACTTGGCATGGTATCATCATTTCGCCCGCGTAGCATGTGCAAAAGAGTAGAGAGGGTCACGGCGAAAACTGGACGCACCTCGTGTACAAACTGGACAATCTCTTTCGGAGTATCAGGGTTTCGGACGAGAACTCATCTGTTACACGGGCACTTCAATGTTTTTTAAACTTATTTGAACTCCAGCCTATTTTTGCGTTCAGTATGCATCATTCAAAGCGACGTCATCAATTTCCAACACGTTCTGACATGATATGCTGGTTTTCAGTCATTTACCGATTTGTTTAGGGAGCTAAATGACGGTGAAATTGAAAATCACTACAAAATGAACTCTGAGCATGTTGGAACTTGGCATGGTATCATCATTTCGCCCGCATAGCATGTGCAAAAGAGTATAGAGGGTCACGGCGAAAACTGGACGCACCTCGTGTACAAACTGGACAATCTCTTTCGGAGTATCAGGGTTTCGGACGAGAACTCATCTGTTACACGGGCACTTCAATGTATTTTAAACTTATTTGAACTCCAGCCTATTTTGAAGTTCAGTATGCATCATTCAAAGCGACGTCATTAATTTCCAACACGTTCTGACACCATTTGCTGTTTTTTAGTCATTTACCGATTTGTTTAGGGAGCTAAATGACGGAGAAATTGAAAATCACTACAAAATGAACTCTGAACATGTTGGAACTTGGCATGGTGTCATCGTTTCGCCCGCATAGCATGTGCAAAAGAGTAGAGAGGGTCACGGCGAAAACTGGACGCACCTCGTGTACAAACTGGACAATCTCTTTCGGAGTATCAGGGTTTCGAACAAGAACTCATCTGTTACACGGGCACTTCACTATTTTTTAAACTTATTTGAACTCCAGCCTATTTTTGCGTTCAGTATGCATCATTCAAAGTGACGTCATCAATTTCCAACATGTTGTGACATCATTTGCTGTTTTCAGTCATTTACCGATTTGTTTAGGGAGCTAAATGACGGTGAAATTGAAAATCACTACAAAATGAACTCTGAACATGTTGGAACTTGGCATGGTATCATCATTTCGCCCGCATAGCATGTGCAAAAGAGTAGAGAGGGTCACGGCGAAAACTGGAGGCACCTCGTGTACAAACTGGACAATCTCTTTCGGAGTATCAGGGTTTCGGACGAGAACTCATCTGTTACACGGGCACTTCAATGTTTTTTAAAGTTATTTGAACTCCAGCCTATTTTTGCATTCAGTATGCATCATTCAAAGTGACATCATCAATTTCCAACACGTTCTGACATCATTTGCTGTTTTTCAGTCATTTACCGATTTGTTTAGAGAGCTAAATGACGGTGAAATCTAAAATCACTACAAAATGAACTCTGAAAATGTTGGAACTTGCCATTGTTTCATCATTTCGCCCGCATAGCATGTGCAAAAGAGTAGAGAGGGTCACGGCGAAAACTGGACGCACCTCGTGTTCAAACTGGACAATCTCTTTCGGAGTATCAGGGTTTCGGACGAGAACTCATCTGTTACACGGGCACTTCAATGTTTTTTAAACTTATTTGAACTCCAGCCTATTTTTGCATTCAGTATGCATCATTCAAAGTGACATCATCAATTTCCAACACGTTCTGACATCATTTGCTGTTTTTCAGTCATTTACCGATTTGTTTAGAGAGCTAAATGACGGTGAAATTGAAAATCACTACAAAATGAACTCTGAGCATGTTGGAACTTCGCATGGTGTCATCATTTTGCCCGCATAGCATGTGCAAAAGAGTAGAGAGGGTCACGGCGAAAACTGGACGCACCTCGTGTACAAACTGGACAATCCCTTTCAGAGTATCAGGGTTTCGGACGAGAACTCATCTGTTACACGGGCACTTCAATGTTTTTTAAACTTATTTGAACTCCAGCCTATTTTTGCATTCAGTATGCATCATTCAAAGCGACGTCATCAATTTCCAACACGTTCTAACATCATTTGCTGTTTTTCAGTCATTTACCGATTTGTTTAGAGAGCTAAATGACGGTGAAATTGAAAATCACTACAGAATGAACTCTGAAAATGTTGGAACTTGCCATTGTTTCATCATTTCGCCCGCATAGCATGTGCAAAAGAGTAGAGAGGGTCACGGCGAAAACTGGACGCACCTCGTGTTCAAACTGGACAATCTCTTTCGGAGTATCAGGGTTTCGGACGAGAACTCATCTGTTACACGGGCACTTCAATGTTTTTTAAAGTTATTTGAACTCCAGCCTATTTTTGCATTCAGTATGCATCATTCAAAGTGACATCATCAATTTCCAACACGTTCTGACATCATTTGCTGTTTTTCAGTCATTTACCGATTTGTTTAGAGAGCTAAATGACGGTGAAATCTAAAATCACTACAAAATGAACTCTGAAAATGTTGGAACTTGCCATTGTTTCATCATTTCGCCCGCATAGCATGTGCAAAAGAGTAGAGAGGGTCACGGCGAAAACTGGAAGCACCTCGTGTTCAAACTGGACAATCTCTTTCGGAGTATCAGGGTTTCGGACGAGAACTCATCTGTTACACGGGCACTTCAATGTTTTTTAAACTTATTTGAACTCCAGCCTATTTTTGCATTCAGTATGCATCATTCAAAGTGACATCATCAATTTCCAACACGTTCTGACATCATTTGCTGTTTTTCAGTCATTTACCGATTTGTTTAGAGAGCTAAATGACGGTGAAATTGAAAATCACTACAAAATGAACTCTGAGCATGTTGGAACTTCGCATGGTGTCATCATTTTGCCCGCATAGCATGTGCAAAAGAGTAGAGAGGGTCACGGCGAAAACTGGACGCACCTCGTGTACAAACTGGACAATCCCTTTCAGAGTATCAGGGTTTCGGACGAGAACTCATCTGTTACACGGGCACTTCAATGTTTTTTAAACTTATTTGAACTCCAGCCTATTTTTGCATTCAGTATGCATCATTCAAAGCGACGTCATCAATTTCCAACACGTTCTAACATCATTTGCTGTTTTTCAGTCATTTACCGATTTGTTTAGAGAGCTAAATGACGGTGAAATTGAAAATCACTACAGAATGAACTCTGAAAATGTTGGAACTTGCCATTGTTTCATCATTTCGCCCGCATAGCATGTGCAAAAGAGTAGAGAGGGTCACGGCGAAAACTGGACGCACCTCGTGTTCAAACTGGACAATCTCTTTCGGAGTATCAGGGTTTCGGACGAGAACTCATCTGTTACACGGGCACTTCAATGTTTTTTAAACTTATTTGAACTCCAGCCTATTTTTGCATTCAGTATGCATAATTCAAAGTGACATCATCAATTTCCAACACGTTCTGACATCATTTGCTGTTTTTCAGTCATTTACCGATTTGTTTAGAGAGCTAAATGACGGTGAAATTGAAAATCACTACAAAATGAACTCTGAGCATGTTGGAACTTCGCATGGTGTCATCATTTTGCCCGCATAGCATGTGCAAAAGAGTAGAGAGGGTCACGGCGAAAACTGGACGCACCTTGTGTACAAACTAGACAATCTCTTTCGGAGTATCAGGGTTTCGGACAAGAACTCATCTGTTACACGGGCACTTCAATGTTTTTTAAACTTATTTGAACTCCAGCTTATTTTTAAGTTCAGTATGAATCATTCAAAGCGACGTCATCAATTTCCAACACGTTCTGACACCATTTGCTGTTTTTCAGTCATTTACCGATTTTTTAGGGAGCTAAATGATGGTGAAATTGAAAGTCACTACAAAACGAACTCTGAAAATGTTGGAACTTGGCATGGTATCATCATTTCGCCCGCGTAGCATGTGCAACAGAGTAGATAGGGTCACGGTGAAAACTGGACGCACCTCGTGTACAAACTGGACAATCTCTTTCGGAGTATCAGGGTTTCGGACGAGAACTCATCTGTTACACGGGCACTTCAATGTTTTTTAAACTTATTTGAACTCCAGCCTATTTTTGCATTCAGTATGCATCATTCAAAGCGACGTCATCAATTTCCAACACGTTCTGACATCATTTGCTGTTTTTAAGTCATTTACCGATTTGTTTAGAGAGCTAAATGACGGTGAAATTGAAAATCACTACAAAATGAACTCTGAAAATGTTGCAACTTGGCATGGTATCATCATTTTGCCCGCGTAGCATGTGCAAAAGTGTAGAGAGGGTCACGGCGAAAACTGGACGCACCTCGTGTACAAACTGGACAATCTCTTTAGGAGTATCAGGGTTTCGGACGAGAACTCATATGTTACACGGGCACTTCAATGTTTTTTAAACTTATTTGAACTCTAGCCTATTTTTGCGTTCAGTATGCATCATTCAAAGCGACGTCATCAATTTCCAACACGTTCTGACATCATTTGCTGTTTTTCAGTCATTTACCGATTTGTTTAGGGAGCTAAATGACGGTGAAATTGAAAATCACTACAAAATGAACTCTGAACATGTTGGAACTTGGCATGGTATCATCATTTCGCCCGCATAGCATGTGCAAAAGAGTAGAGAGGGTCACGGCGAAAACTGGACGCACCTCGTGTACAAACTGGACAATCTCTTTCGGAGTATGAGGGTTTCGGACAAGAACTCATCTGTTACACGGGCACTTCAATGTTTTTTAAACTTATTTGAACTCCAGCCTATTTTTGCGTTCAGTATGCATCATTCAAAGGGACGTCATCAATTTCCAACACGTTCTGACATCATTTGCTGTTTTTCAGTCATTTACCGATTTGTTTAGGGAGCTAAATGACGGTGAAATTGAAAATCACTACAAAATGAACTCTGAAAATGTTGGAACTTGGCATGGTATCATCATTTCGCCCGCGTAGCATGTGCAAAAGTGTAGAGAGGGTCACGGCGAAAACTGGACGCACCTCGTGTATAAACTGGACAATCTCTTTCGGAGTATCAGGGTTTCGGACAAGAACTCATCTGTTACACGGGCACTTCAATGTTTTTTAAACTTATTTGAACTCCAGCCTATTTGTGCGTTCAGTATGCATCATTTAAAGCGACGTCATCAATTTCCAACACGTTCTGACATCATTTGCTGTTTTTCAGTCATTTACCGATTTGTTTAGGGAGCTAAATGACGGAGAAATTGAAAATCACTACAAAATGAACTCTGAACATGTTGGAACTTGGCATGGTGTCATCATTTCGCCCGGATAGCATGTGCAAAAGAGTAGAGAGGGTCACGGCGAAAACTGGATGCACCTCGTGTACAAACTGGACAATCTCTTTCGGAGTATCAGGGTTTCGGACGAGAACTCATCTGTTACACGGGCACTTTAATGTTTTTTAAACATATTTGAACTCCAGCCTATTTTTGCGTTCGGTATGCATCATTCAAAGCGACGTCATCAATTTCCAACACGTTCTGACATCATTTGCTGTTTTTCAGTCATTTACCGATTTGTTTAGGGAGCTAAATGACGGAGAAATTGAAAATCACTACAAAATGAACTCTGAACATGTTGGAACTTGGCATGGTGTCATCATTTCGCCCGCATAGCATGTGCAAAAGACTAGAGAGGGTCACGGCGAAAACTGGACGCACCTCGTGTACAAACTGGACAATCTCTTTCGGAGTATCAGGGTTTCAGACGAGAACTCATCTGTTACACGGGCACTTCAATGTTTTTTAAACTTATTTGAACACCAGCCTATTTTTGCATTCAGTATGCATCATTCAAAGCGACGTCATCAATTTCCAACACGTTCTGACATGATTTGCTGTTTTTCAGTCATTTACCGATTTGTTTAGGGAGCTAAATGATGGTGAAATTGAAAATCACTACAAAATGAACTCTGAGCATGTTGGAACTTGGCATGGTATCATCATTTCGCCCGCATAGCATGTGCAAAAGAGTATAGAGGGTCACGGCGAAAACTGGACGCACCTCGTGTACAAACTGGACAATCTCTTTCGGAGTATCAGGGTTTCGGACGAGAACTCATCTGTTACACGGGCACTTCAATGTTTTTTAAACTTATTTGAACTCCAGCCTATTTTTGCGTTCGGTATGCATCATTCAAAGCGACGTCATCAATTTCCAACACGTTCTGACATCATTTGCTGTTTTTCAGTCATTTACCGATTTGTTTAGGGAGCTAAATGACGGAGAAATTGAAAATCACTACAAAATGAACTCTGAACATGTTGGAACTTGGCATGGTGTCATCATTTCGCCCGCATAGCATGTGAAAAAGAGTAGAGAGGGTCACGGCGAAAACTGGACGCACCTCGTGTACAAACTGGACAATCTCTTTCGGAGTATCAGGGTTTCGAACAAGAACTCATCTGTTACACGGGCACTTCACTGTTTTTTAAACTTATTTGAACTCCAGCCTATTTTTGCGTTCAGTATGCATCATTCAAAGTGACGTCATCAATTTCCAACACGTTGTGACATCATTTGCTGTTTTTCAGTCATTTACCGATTTGTTTAGGGAGCTAAATGACGGTGAAATTGAAAATCACTACAAAATGAACTCTGAACATGTTGGAACTTGGCATGGTATCATCATTTCGCCCGCATAGCATGTGCAAAAGAGTAGAGAGGGTCACGGCGAAAACTGGAGGCACCTCGTGTACAAACTGGACAATCTCTTTCGGAGTATCAGGGTTTCGGACGAGAACTCATCTGTTACACGGGCACTTCAATGTTTTTTAAACTTATTTGAACTCCAGCCTATTTTTAAGTTCAGTATGCATCATTCAAAGCGACGTCATCAATTTCCAACACGTTCTGACACCATTTGCTGTTTTTTAGTCATTTACCGATTTGTTTAGGGAGCTAAATGACGGTGAAATTGAAAATCACTACAAAATGAACTCTGAACATGTTGGAACTTGGCATGGTATCATCATTTCGCCCGCATAGCATGTGCAAAAGAGTAGAGAGGGTCAGGGCGAAAACTGGACGCACCTCGTGTACAAACTGGACAATCTCTTTCGGAGTATCAGGGTTTCGGACAAGAATTCATCTGTTACACGGGCACTTCAATGTTTTTTAAACTTATTTGAACTCCAGCCTATTTTTCAGTTCAGTATGCATCATTCAAAGCGACGTCATCAATTTCCAACACGTTCTGACACCATTTGCTGTTTTTCAGTCATTTACCGATTTGTTTAGGGAGCTAAATGATGGTGAAATTGAAAGTCACTACAAAATGAACTCTGAAAATGTTGGAACTTGGCATAGTATCATCATTTCGCCCGCGTAGCATGTGCAACAGAGTAGATAGGGTCACGGCGAAAACTGGACGCACCTCGTGTACAAACTGGACAATCTCTTTCGGAGTATCAGGGTTTCGGACGAGAACTCATCTGTTACACGGGCACTTCAATGTTTTTTAAACTTATTTGTACTCCAGCCTATTTTTGCATTCAGTATGCATCATTCAAAGCGACGTCATCAATTTCCAACATGTTCTGACATCATTTGCTGTTTTTCAGTCAATTACCGATTTGTTTAGAGAGCTAAATGACAGTGAAATTGAAAATCACTACAAAATGAACTCTGAAAATGTTGGAACTTGGCGTGGTGTCATCATTTTGCCCGCATAGCACGTGCAAAAGAGTATAGAGGGTCACGGCGAAAACTGGACGCACCTCGTGTACAAACTAGACAATCTCTTTCGGAGTATCAGGGTTTCGGACAAGAACTCATCTGTTACACGGGCACTTCAATGTTTTTAAACTTATTTGAACTCCAGCCTATTTTTGCATTCAGTATGCATCATTCAAAGCGATGTCATCAATTTCCAACACGTTCTGACATGATTTGCTGTTTTCAGTCATTTACCGATTTGTTTAGGGAGCTAAATGACGGTGAAATTGAAAATCACTACAAAATGAACTCTGAGCATGTTGGAACTTGGCATGGTATCATCATTTCGCCCGCATAGCATGTGCAAAAGAGTAGAGAGGGTCACGGCGAAAACTGGAGGCACCTCGTGTACAAACTGGACAATCTCTTTCGGAGTATCAGGGTTTCGGACGAGAACTCATCTGTTACACGGGCACTTCAATGTTTTTTAAACTTATTTGAACTCCAGCCTATTTTTAAGTTCAGTATGCATCATTCAAAGCGACGTCATCAATTTCCAACACGTTCTGAGACCATTTGCTGTTTTTTAGTCATTTACCGATTTGTTTAGGGAGCTAAATGACGATGAAATTGAAAATCACTACAAAATGAACTCTGAACATGTTGGAACTTGGCATGATATCATCATTTCGCCCGCGTAGCATGTGCAAAAGAGTAGAGAGGGTCACGGCGAAAACCGGACGCACCTCGTGTACAAACTGGACAATCTCTTTCGGAGTATCAGGGTTTCGGACGAGAACTCATCTGTTACACGGGCACTTCAATGTTTTTTGAACTTATTTGAACTCCAGCCTATTTTTGCGTTCAGTATGCATCATTCAAAGCAACGTCATCAATTTCCAACACGTTCTGACATGATATGCTGGTTTTCAGTCATTTATCGATTTGTTTAGGGAGCTAAATGACGGTGAAATTGAAAATCACTACAAAATGAACTCTGAGCATGTTGGAACTTGGCATGGTATCATCATTTCGCCCGCATAGCATGTGCAAAAGAGTATAGAGGGTCACGGCGAAAACTGGACGCACCTCGTGTACAAACTGGACAATCTCTTTCGGAGTATCAAGGTTTCGGACGAGAACTCATCTGTTACACGGGCACTTCAATGTATTTTAAACTTATTTGAACTCCAGCCTATTTTTAAGTTCAGTATGCATCATTCAAAGCGACGTCATTAATGTCCAACACGTTATGACACCATTTGCTGTTTTTTAGTCATTTACCGATTTGTTTAGGGAGCTAAATGACGGAGAAATTGAAAATCACTACAAAATGAACTCTGAACATGTTGGAACTTGGCATGGTGTCATCATTTCGCCCGCATAGCATGTGCAAAAGAGTAGAGAGGGTCACGGCGAAAACTGGACGCACCTCGTGTACAAACTGGACAATCTCTTTCGGAGTATCAGGGTTTCGAACAAGAACTCATCTGTTACACGGGCACTTCACTATTTTTTAAACTTATTTGAACTCCAGCCTATTTTTGCGTTCAGTATGCATCATTCAAAGTGCCGTCATCAATTTCCAACACGTTGTGACATCATTTGCTGTTTTCAGTCATTTACCGATTTGTTTAGGGAGCTAAATGACGGTGAAATTGAAAATCACTACAAAATGAACTCTGAACATGTTGGAACTTCGCATGGTGTCATCATTTCGCCCGCATAGCATGTGCAAAAGAGTAGAGAGGGTCACGGCGAAAACTGGAGGCACCTCGTGTACAAACTGGACAATCTCTTTCGGAGTATCAGGGTTTCGGACGAGAACTCATCTGTTACACGGGCACTTCAATGTTTTTTAAACTTATTTGAACTCCAGCCTATGTTTGCATTCAGTATGCATCATTCAAAGTGACATCATCAATTTCCAACACGTTCTGACACCATTTGCTGTTTTTCAGTCATTTACCGGTTTTTTAGGGAGCTAAATGATGGTGAAATTGAAACTCACTACAAAACGAACTCTGAAAATGTTGGAACTTGGCATGGTATCATCATTTCGCCCGCGTAGCATGTGCAACAGAGTAGATAGGGTCACGGTGAAAACTGGACGCACCTCGTGTACAAACTGGACAATCTCTTTCGGAGTATCAGGGTTTCGGACGAGAACTCATGTGTTACACGGGCACTTCAATGTTTTTTAAACTTATTTGAACTCCAGCCTATTTTTGCATTCAGTATGCATCATTCAAAGCGACGTCATCAATTTCCAACACGTTCTGACATCATTTGCTGTTTTTAAGTCATTTACCGATTTGTTTAGAGAGCTAAATGACGGTGAAATTGAAAATCACTACAAAATGAACTCTGAAAATGTTGCAACTTGGCATGGTATCATCATTTTGCCCGCGTAGCATGTGCAAAAGTGTAGAGAGGGTCACGGCGAAAACTGGACGCACCTCGTGTACAAACTAGACAATCTCTTTAGGAGTATCAGGGTTTCGGACGAGAACTCATATGTTACACGGGCACTTCAATGTTTTTTAAACTTATTTGAACTCTAGCCTATTTTTGCGTTCAGTATGCATCATTCAAAGCGACGTCATCAATTTCCAACACGTTCTGACATCATTTGCTGTTTTTCAGTCATTTACCGATTTGTTTAGGGAGCTAAATGACGGTGAAATTGAAACTCACTACAAAATGAACTCTGAACATGTTGGAACTTGGCATGGTATCATCATTTCGCCCGCATAGCATGTGCAAAAGAGTAGAGAGGGTCACGGCGAAAACTGGACGCACCTCGTGTACAAACTGGACAATCTCTTTCGGAGTATGAGGGTTTCGGACAAGAACTCATCTGTTACACGGGCACTTCAATGTTTTTTAAACTTATTTGAACTCCAGCCTATTTTTGTGTTCAGTATGCATCATTCAAAGCGACGTCATCAATTTCCAACACGTTCTGACATGATTTGCTGTTTTCAGTCATTTACCGATTTGTTCAGAGAGCTAAATGACGGTGAAATTGAAAATCACTACAAAATGAACTCTGAACATGTTGGAACTTGGCATGGTATCATCATTTCGCCCGCATAGCATGTGCAAAAGAGTAGAGATGGTCACGGCGAAAACTGGAGGCACCTCTTGTACAAACTAGACAATCTCTTTCGGAGTATCAGGGTTTCGGACGAGAACTCCTCTGTTACACGGGCACTTCAATGTTTTTTAAACTTATTTGAACTCCAGCCTATTTTTGCATTCAGTATGCATAATTCAAAGTGACATCATCAATTTCCAACACGTTCTGACATCATTTGCTGTTTTTCAGTCATTTACCGATTTGTTTAGAGAGCTAAATGACGGTGAAATTGAAAATCACTACAAAATGAACTCTGAGCATGTTGGAACTTCGCATGGTGTCATCATTTTGCCCGCATAGCATGTGCAAAAGAGTAGAGAGGGTCACGGCGAAAACTGGACGCACCTTGTGTACAAACTAGACAATCTCTTTCGGAGTATCAGGGTTTCGGACAAGAACTCATCTGTTACACGGGCACTTCAATGTTTTTTAAACTTATTTGAACTCCAGCTTATTTTTAAGTTCAATATGAATCATTCAAAGCGACGTCATCAATTTCCAACACGTTCTGACACCATTTGCTGTTTTTCAGTCATTTACCGATTTTTTAGGGAGCTAAATGATGGTGAAATTGAAAGTCACTACAAAACGAACTCTGAAAATGTTGGAACTTGGCATGGTATCAACATTTCGCCCGCGTAGCATGTGCAACAGAGTAGATAGGGTCACGGTGAAAACTGGACGCACCTCGTGTACAAACTGGACAATCTCTTTCGGAGTATCAGGGTTTCGGACGAGAACTCATCTGTTACACGGGCACTTCAATGTTTTTTAAACTTATTTGAACTCCAGCCTATTTTTGCATTCAGTATGCATCACTCAAAGCGACGTCATCAATTTCCAACACGTTCTGACATCATTTGCTGTTTTTAAGTCATTTACCGATTTGTTTAGAGAGCTAAATGACGGTGAAATTGAAAATCACTACCAAATGAACTCTGAAAATGTTGCAACTTGGCATGGTATCATCATTTTGCCCGCGTAGCATGTGCAAAAGTGTAGAGAGGGTCACGGCGAAAACTGGACGCACCTCGTGTACAAACTGGACAATCTCTTTAGGAGTATCAGGGTTTCGGACGAGAACTCATATGTTACACGGGCACTTCAATGTTTTTTAAACTTATTTGAACTCTAGCCTATTTTTGCGTTCAGTATGCATCATTCAAAGCGACGTCATCAATTTCCAACACGTTCTGACATCATTTGCTGTTTTTCAGTCATTTACCGATTTGTTTAGGGAGCTAAATGACGGTGAAATTGAAAATCACTACAAAATGAACTCTGAACATGTTGGAACTTGGCATGGTATCATCATTTCGCCCGCATAGCATGTGCAAAAGAGTAGAGAGGGTCACGGCGAAAACTGGACGCACCTCGTGTACAAACTGAGCAATCTCTTTCGGAGTATGAGGGTTTCGGACAAGAACTCATCTGTTACACGGGCACTTCAATGTTTTTTAAACTTATTTGAACTCCAGCCTATTTTTGCGTTCAGTATGCATCATTCAAAGGGACGTTATCAATTTCCAACACGTTCTGACATCATTTGCTGTTTTTCAGTCATTTACCGATTTGTTTAGGGAGCTAAATGACGGTGAAATTGAAAATCACTACAAAATGAACTCTGAAAATGTTGGAACTTGGCATGGTATCATCATTTCGCCCGCGTAGCATGTGCAAAAGTGTAGAGAGGGTCACGGCGAAAACTGGACGCACCTCGTGTATAAACTGGACAATCTCTTTCGGAGTATCAGGGTTTCGGACAAGAACTCATCTGTTACACGGCCACTTCAATGTTTTTTAAACTTATTTGAACTCCAGCCTATTTTTGCGTTCAGTATGCATCATTCAAAGCGACGTCATCAATTTCCAACACGTTCTGACATGATTTGCTGTTTTCAGTCATTTACCGATTTGTTTAGGGAGCTAAATGACGGTGAAATTGAAAATCACTACAAAATGAACTCTGAGCATGTTGGAACTTGGCATGGTATCATCATTTCGCCCGCATAGCATGTGCAAAAGAGTAGAGAGGGTCACGGCGAAAACTGGACGCACCTCCTGTACAAACTGGACAATCTCTTTCGGAGTATCAGGGTTTCGGACGAGAACTCATCTGTTAGACGGGCACTTCAATGTTTTTTAAACTTATTTGAACTCCGGCCTATTTTTGCATTCAGTATGCATCATTCAAAGCGACGTCATCAATTTCCAACACGTTCTGACATCATTTGCTGTTTTTCAGTCGTTTACCGATTTGTTTAGAGAGCCAAATGACGGTGAAATTGAAAATCACTACAAAATGAACTCTGAACATGTTGGAACTTGGCATGGTATCATCATTTCGCCCGCATAGCGTGTGCAAAAGAGTAGAGAGGGTCAGGGCGAAAACTGGACGCACCTCGTGTACAAACTGGACAATCTCTGTCGGAGTATCAGGGTTTCGGACGAGAACTCATCTGTTACACGGGCACTTCAATGTTTTTTAAACTTATTTGAACTCCAGCCTATTTTTAAGTTCAGTATGCATCATTCAAAGCGACGTCATCAATTTCCAACACGTTCTGACACCATTTGCTGTTTTTTAGTCATTTACCGATTTGTTTACGGAGCTAAATGACGGTGAAATTGAAAATCACTACAAAATGAACTCTGAACATGTTGGAACTTGGCATGGTATCATCATTTCGCCCGCATAGCATGTGCAAAAGAGTAGAGAGGGTCACGGCGAAAACTGGACGCACCTCGTGTACAAACTGGACAATCTCTTTCGGAGTATCAGGGTTTCGGACAAGAACTCATCTGTTACGCGGGCACTTCAATGTTTTTTAAACTTATTTGAACTCCAGCCTATTTTTAAGTTCAGTATACATCATTCAAAGCGACGTCATCAATTTCTAACACGTTCTGACATCATTTGCTGTTTTTCAGTCATTTACCGATTTGTTCAGAGAGCTAAATGACAGTGAAATTGAAAGTCACTACAAAATGAACTCTGAAAATGTTGGAACTTGGCATGGTGTCAACATTTCGCCCGCATAGCATGTGCAAAAGAGTAGAGAGGGTCACGGCGAAAATTGGACGCACGTTGTGTACAAACTAGACAATCTCTTTCGGAGTATCAGGGTTTCGGACGAGAACTCATCTGTTACACGGGCACTTCAATGTTTTTTAAACTTATTTGAACTCCAGCCTATTTTTAAGTTCAGTATGCATCATTCAAAGCGACGTCATCAATTTCCAACACGTTCTGACACCATTTGCTGTTTTTCAGTCATTTACCGATTTTTTAGGGAGCTAAATGACGGTGAAATTGAAAGTCGCTACTAAATGAACTCTGAAAATGTGGGAACTTGGCATGCTATCATCATTTCGCCAGCATAGCATGTGCAACAGAGTAGATAGGGTCACGGCGAAAACTGGACGCACCTCGTGTACAAACTGGACAATCTCTTTCGGAGTATCGGGGTTTCGGACGAGAACTCATCTGTTACACGGGCACTTCCATGTTTTTTAAACTTATTTGAAATCCAGCCTATTTTTGCGTTCAGTATGCATCATTCAAAGCGACGTCATCAATTTCCCACACGTTCTGATATCATTTGTTGTTTTTCAGTCATTTACCGATTTGTTTAGGGAGTAAATGACGGTGAAATTGAAAATCACTACAAAATGAACTCTGAACATGTTGGAACTTGGCATGGTATCATCATTTCGCCCGCATAGCATGTGCAAAAGAGTAGAGAGGGTCAGGGCGAAAACTGGACGCACCTCGTGTACAAACTGGACAATCTCTTTCGGAGTATCAGGGTTTCGGACGAGAACTCATCTGTTACACGGGCACTTCAATGTTTTTTAAACTTATTTGAACTCCAGCCTATTTTTGCATTCAGTATGCATCATTCAAAGCGACGTCATCAATTTCCAACACGTTCTGACATCATTTGCTGTTTTTCAGTCATTTACCGATTTGTTTAGGGAGCTAAATGACGGTGAAATTGAAAATCACTACAAAATGAACTCTGAAAATGTTGGAACTTGGCATGGTATCATCATTTCGCCCGCGTAGCATGTGCAAAAGTGTAGAGAGGGTCACGGCGAAAACTGGACGCACCTCGTGTATAAACTGGACAATCTCTTTCGGAGTATCAGGGTTTCGGACAAGAACTCATCTGTTACACGGGCACTTCAATGTTTTTTAAACTTATTTGAACTCCAGCCTATTTTTGCGTTCAGTATGCATCATTTAAAGCAACGTCATCAATTTCCAACACGTTCTGACATCATTTGCTGTTTTTCAGTCATTTACCGATTTGTTTAGGGAGCTAAATGACGGTGAAATTGAAAATCACTACAAAATGAACTCTGAACATGTTGGAACTTGGCATGGTATCATCATTTCGTCCGCATAGCATGTGCAAAAGAGTAGAGAGGGTCACGGCGAAAACTGGACGCACCTCGTGTACGAATTGGACAATCTCTTTCGGAGTATCAGGGTTTCGGACAAGAACTCATCTGTTACACGGCCACTTCAATGTTTTTTAAACTTATTGTAACTCCAGCCTATTTTTGCGTTCAGTATGCATCATTCAAAGCGACGTCATCAATTTCCAACACGTTCTGACATGATTTGCTGTTTTCAGTCATTTACCGATTTGTTTAGGGAGCTAAATGACGGTGAAATTGAAAATCACTACAAAATGAACTCTGAGCATGTTGGAACTTGGCATGGTATCATCATTTCGCCCGCATAGCATGTGCAAAAGAGTAGAGAGGGTCACGGCGAAAACTGGACGCACCTCCTGTACAAACTGGACAATCTCTTACGGAGTATCAGGGTTTCGGACGAGAACTCATCTGTTACACGGGCACTTCAATGTTTTTTAAACTTATTTGAACTCCAGCCTATTTTTGCTTTCAGTATGCATCATTCAAAGCGACGTCATCAATTTCCAACACGTTCTGACATCATTTGCTGTTTTTCAGTCGTTTACCGATTTGTTTAGAGAGCCAAATGACGGTGAAATTGAAAATCACTACAAAATGAACTCTGAACATGTTGGAACTTGGCATGGTATCATCATTTCGCCCGCATAGCGTGTGCAAAAGAGTAGAGAGGGTCACGGCGAAAACTGGACGCACCTCGTGTACAAACTGGACAATCTCTTTCGGAGTATCAGGGTTTCGGACAAGAACTCATCTGTTACACAGCCACTTCAATGTTTTTTAAACTTATTTGAACTCCAGCCTATTTTTAAGTTCAGTATGCATCATTCAAAGCGACGTCATCAATTTCCAACACGTTCTGACATGATTTGCTGTTTTTTAGTCATTTACCGATTTGTTTACGGAGCTAAATGACGGTGAAATTGAAAATCACTACAAAATGAACTCTGAACATGTTGGAACTTGGCATGGTATCATCATTTCGCCCGCATAGCATGTGCAAAAGAGTAGAGAGGGTCACGGCGAAAACTGGACGCACCTCCTGTACAAACTGGACAATCTCTTTCGGAGTATCAGGGTTTCGGACGAGAACTCATCTGTTACACGGGCACTTCAATGTTTTTTAAACTTATTTGAACTCCAGCCTATTTTTGCATTCAGTATGCATCATTCAAAGCGACGTCATCAATTTCCAACACGTTCTGACATCATTTGCTGTTTTTCAGTCGTTTACCGATTTGTTTAGAGAGCCAAATGACGGTGAAATTGAAAATCACTACAAAATGAACTCTGAACATGTTGGAACTTGGCATGGTATCATCATTTCTCCCGCATAGCGTGTGCAAAAGAGTAGAGAGGGTCAGGGCGAAAACTGGACGCACCTCGTGTACAAACTGGACAATCTCTTTCGGAGTATCAGGGTTTCGGACGAGAACTCATCTGTTACACAGGCACTTCAATGTTTTTTAAACTTATTTGAACTCCAGCCTATTTTTAAGTTCAGTATGCATCATTCAAAGCGACGTCATCAATTTCCAACACGTTCTGACACCATTTGCTGTTTTTTAGTCATTTACCGATTTGTTTACGGAGCTAAATGACGGTGAAATTGAAAATCACTACAAAATGAACTCTGAACATGTTGGAACTTGGCATGGTATCATCATTTCGCCCGCATAGCATGTGCAAAAGAGTAGAGAGGGTCAGGGCGAAAACTGGACGCACCTCGTGTACAAACTGGACAATCTCTTTCGGAGTATCAGGGTTTCGGACGAGAACTCATCTGTTACACGGGCACTTCAATGTTTTTTAAACTTATTTGAACTCCAGCCTATTTTTAAGTTCAGTATGCATCATTCAAAGTGACGTCATCAATTTCCAACACGTTCTGACACCATTTGCTGTTTTTCAGTCATTTACCGATTTTTTAGGGAGCTAAATGACGGTGAAATTGAAAGTCGCTACTAAATGAACTCTGAAAATGTTGGAACTTGGCATGGTATCATCATTTCGCCCGCATAGCATGTGCAACAGAGTAGATAGGGTCACGGCGAAAACTGGACGCACCTCGTGTACAAACTGGACAATCTCTTTCGGAGTATCGGGGTTTCGGACGAGAACTCATCTGTTACACGGGCACTTCCATGTTTTTTAAACTTATTTGAAATCCAGCCTATTTTTGCGTTCAGTATGCATCATTCAAAGCGACGTCATCAATTTCCCACACGTTCTGACATCATTTGTTGTTTTTCAGTCATTTACCGATTTGTTTAGGGAGTAAATGACGGTGAAATTGAAAATCACTACAAAATGAACTCTGAACATGTTGGAACTTGGCATGGTATCATCATTTCGTCCGCATAGCATGTGCAAAAGAGTAGAGAGGGTCACGGCGAAAACTGGACGCACCTCGTGTACAAACTGGACAATCTCTTTCGGAGTATGAGGGTTTCGGACAAGAACTCATCTGTTACACGGGCACTTCAATGTTTTTTAAACTTATTTGAACTCCAGCCTATTTTTGCGTTCAGTATGCATCATTCAAAGGGACGTCATCAATTTCCAACACGTTCTGACATCATTTGCTGTTTTTCAGTCATTTACCGATTTGTTTAGGGAGCTAAATGACGGTGAAATTGAAAATCACTACAAAATGAACTCTGAAAATGTTGGAACTTGGCATGGTATCATCATTTCGCCCGCGTAGCATGTGCAAAAGTGTAGAGAGGGTCACGGCGAAAACTGGACGCACCTCGTGTATAAACTGGACAATCTCTTACGGAGTATCAGGGTTTCGGACAAGAACTCATCTGTTACACGGGCACTTCAATGTTTATTAAACTTATTTGAACTCCAGCCTATTTTTGCGTTCAGTATGCATCATTTAAAGCGACGTCATCAATTTCCAACACGTTCTGACATCATTTGCTGTTTTTCAGTCATTTACAGATTTGTTTAGGGAGCTAAATGACGGTGAAATTGAAAATCACTACAAAATGAACTCTGAACATGTTGGAACTTGGCATGGTATCATCATTTCGTCCGCATAGCATGTGCAAAAGAGTAGAGAGGGTCACGGCGAAAACTGGACGCACCTCGTGTACGAACTGGACAATCTCTTTCGGAGTATCAGGGTTTCGGACAAGAACTCATCTGTTACACGGCCACTTCAATGTTTTTTAAACTTATTTGAACTCCAGCCTATTTTTGCGTTCAGTATGCATCATTCAAAGCGACGTCATCAATTTCCAACACGTTCTGACAAGATTTGCTGTTTTCAGTCATTTACCGATTTGTCTAGGGAGCTAAATGACGGTGAAATTGAAAATCACTACAAAATGAACTCTGAGCATGTTGGAACTTGGCATGGTATCATCATTTCGCCCGCATAGCATGTGCAAAAGAGTAGAGAGGGTCACGGCGAAAACTGGACGCACCTCCTGTACAAACTGGACAATCTCTTTCGGAGTATCAGGGTTTCGGACGAGAACTCATCTGTTACAAGGGCACTTCAATGTTTTTTAAACTTATTTGAACTCCAGCCTATTTTTGCATTCAGTATGCATCATTCAAAGCGACGTCATCAATTTCCAACACGTTCTGACATCATTTGCTGTTTTTCAGTCGTTTACCGATTTGTTTAGAGAGCCAAATGACGGTGAAATTGAAAATCACTACAAAATGAACTCTGAACATGTTGGAACTTGGCATGGTATCATCATTTCGCCCGCATAGCGTGTGCAAAAGAGTAGAGAGGGTCAGGGCGAAAACTGGACGCACCTCGTGTACAAACTGGACAATCTCTGTCGGAGTATCAGGGTTTCGGACGAGAACTCATCTGTTACACGGGCACTTCAATGTTTTTTAAACTTATTTGAACTCCAGCCTATTTTTAAGTTCAGTATGCATCATTCACAGTGACGTCATCAATTTCCAACACGTTCTGACACCATTTGCTGTTTTTTAGTCATTTACCGATTTGTTTATGGAGCTAAATGACGGTGAAATTAAAAATCACTACAAAATGAACTCTGAACATGTTGGAACTTGGCATGGTATCATCATTTCGCCCGCATAGCATGTGCAAAAGAGTAGAGAGGGTCACGGCGAAAACTGGACGCACCTCGTGTACAAACTGGACAATCTCTTTTGGAGTATCAGGGTTTCGGACAAGAACTCATCTGTTACACGGGCACTTCAATGTTTTTTAAACTTATTTGAACTCCAGCCTATTTTTAAGTTCAGTATGCTTCATTCAAAGCGACGTCATCAATTTCCAACACGTTCTGACATCATTTGCTGTTTTTCAGTCATTTACCGATTTGTTCAGAGAGCTAAATGACAGTGAAATTGAAAGTCACTACAAAATGAACTCTGAAAATGTTGGAACTTGGCATGGTGTCAACATTTCGCCCGCATAGCATGTGCAAAAGAGTAGAGAGGGTCACGGCGAAAATTGGACGCACGTTGTGTACAAACTAGACAATCTCTTTCGGAGTATCAGGGTTTCGGACGAGAACTCATCTGTTACACGGGCACTTCAATGTTTTTTAAACTTATCTGAACTCCAGCCTATTTTTAAGTTCAGTATGCATCATTCAAAGCGACGTCATCAATTTCCAACACGTTCTGACACCATTTGCTGTTTTTCAGTCATTTACCGATTTTTTAGGGAGCTAAATGACGGTGAAATTGAAAGTCGCTACTAAATGAACTCTGAAAATGTTGGAACTTGGCATGGTATCATCATTTCGCCCGCATAGCATGTGCAAAAGAGTAGAGAGGGTCACGGCGAAAACTGGACGCACCTCGTGTACAAACTGGACAATCTCTTTCGGAGTATCAGGGTTTCGGACGAGAACTCATCTGTTACACGGGCACTTCAATGTTTTTTAAACTTATTTGAACTCCAGCCTATTTTTGCATTCAGTATGCATCATTCAAAGCGACGTCATCAATTTCCAACACGTTCTGACATCATTTGCTGTTTTTCAGTCATTTACCGATTTGTTTAGGGAGCTAAATGACGGTGAAATTGAAAATCACTACAAAATGAACTCTGAAAATGTTGGAACTTGGCATGGTATCATCATTTCGCCCGCGTAGCATGTGCAAAAGTGTAGAGAGGGTCACGGCGAAAACTGGACGCACCTCGTGTATAAACTGGACAATCTCTTTCGGAGTATCAGGGTTTCGGACAAGAACTCATCTGTTACACGGGCACTGCAATGTTTTTTAAACTTATTTGAACTCCAGCCTATTTTTGCGTTCAGTATGCATCATTTAAAGCGACGTCATCAATTTCCAACACGTTCTGACATCATTTGCTGTTTTTCAGTCATTTACCGATTTGTTTAGGGAGCTAAATGACGGTGAAATTGAAAATCACTACAAAATGAACTCTGAACATGTTGGAACTTGGCATGGTATCATCATTTCGTCCGCATAACATGTGCAAAAGAGTAGAGAGGGTCACGGCGAAAACTGGACGCACCTCGTGTACGAACTGGACAATCTCTTTCGGAGTATCAGGGTTTCGGACGAGAACTCATCTGTTACACGGCCACTTCAATGTTTTTTAAACTTATTTGAACTCCAGCCTATTTTTGCGTTCAGTATGCATCATTCAAAGCGACGTCATCAATTTCCAACACGTTCTGACATGATTTGCTGTTTTTCAGTCATTTACCGATTTTTTAGGGAGCTAAATGACGGTGAAATTGAAAGTCGCTACTAAATGAACTCTGAAAATGTTGGAACTTGGCATGGTATCATCATTTCGCCCGCATAGCATGTGCAAAAGAGTAGAGAGGGTCACGGCGAAAACTGGACGCACCTCGTGTACAAACTGGACAATCTCTTTCGGAGTATCAGGGTTTCGGACGAGAACTCATCTGTTACACGGGCACTTCAATGTTTTTTAAACTTATTTGAACTCCAGCCTATTTTTGCATTCAGTATGCATCATTCAAAGCGACGTCATCAATTTCCAACACGTTCTGACATCATTTGCTGTTTTTCAGTCATTTACCGATTTGTTTAGGGAGCTAAATGACGGTGAAATTGAAAATCACTACAAAATGAACTCTGAAAATGTTGGAACTTGGCATGGTATCATCATTTCGCCCGCGTAGCATGTGCAAAAGTGTAGAGAGGGTCACGGCGAAAACTGGACGCACCTCGTGTATAAACTGGACAATCTCTTTCGGAGTATCAGGGTTTCGGACAAGAACTCATCTGTTACACGGGCACTTCAATGTTTTTTAAACTTATTTGAACTCCAGCCTATTTTTGCGTTCAGTATGCATCATTTAAAGCGACGTCATCAATTTCCAACACGTTCTGACATCATTTGCTGTTTTTCAGTCATTTACCGATTTGTTTAGGGAGCTAAATGACGGTGAAATTGAAAATCACTACAAAATGAACTCTGAACATGTTGGAACTTGGCATGGTATCATCATTTCGTCCGCATAGCATGTGCAAAAGAGTAGAGAGGGTCACGGCGAAAACTGGACGCACCTCGTGTACGAACTGGACAATCTCTTTCGGAGTATCAGGGTTTCGGACAAGAACTCATCTGTTACACGGCCACTTCAATGTTTTTTAAACTTATTTGAACTCCAGCCTATTTTTGCGTTCGGTATGCATCATTCAAAGCGACGTCATCAATTTCCAACACGTTCTGACATGATTTGCTGTTTTCAGTCATTTACCGATTTGTTTAGGGAGCTAAATGACGGTGAAATTGAAAATCACTACAAAATGAACTCTGAAAATGTTGGAACTTGGCATGGTATCATCATTTCGCCCGCGTAGCATGTGCAAAAGTGTAGAGAGGGTCACGGCGAAAACTGGACGCACCTCGTGTATAAACTGGACAATCTCTTTCGGAGTATCAGGGTTTCGGACAAGAACTCATCTGTTACACGGGCACTTCAATGTTTTTTAAACTTATTTGAACTCCAGCCTATTTTTGCGTTCAGTATGCATCATTTAAAGCGACGTCATCAATTTCCAACACGTTCTGACATCATTTGCTATTTTTCAGTCATTTACCGATTTGTTTAGGGAGCTAAATGACGGTGAAATTGAAAATCACTACAAAATGAACTCTGAACATGTTGGAACTTGGCATGGTATCATCATTTCGTCCGCATAGCATGTGCAAAAGAGTAGAGAGGGTCACGGCGAAAACTGGACGCACCTCGTGTACGAACTGGACAATCTCTTTCGGAGTATCAGGGTTTCGGACAAGAACTCATCTGTTACACGGCCACTTCAATGTTTTTTAAACTTATTTGAACTCCAGCCTATTTTTGCGTTCAGTATGCATCATTCAAAGCGACGTCATCAATTTCCAACACGTTCTGACATGATTTGCTGTTTTCAGTCATTTACCGATTTGTTTAGGGAGCTAAATGACGGTGAAATTGAAAATCACTACAAAATGAACTCTGAGCATGTTGGAACTTGGCATGGTATCATCATTTCGCCCGCATAGCATGTGCAAAAGAGTAGAGAGTGTCACGGCGAAAACTGGACGCACCTCCTGTACAAACTGGACAATCTCTTTCGGAGTATCAGCGTTTCGGACGAGAACTCATCTGTTACACGGGCACTTCAATGTTTTTTAAACTTATTTGAACTCCAGCCTATTTTTGCATTCAGTATGCATCATTCAAAGCGACGTCATCAATTTCCAACATGTTCTGACATCATTTGCTGTTTTTCAGTCGTTTACCGATTTGTTTAGAGAGCCAAATGACGGTGAAATTGAAAATCACTACAAAATGAACTCTGAACATGTTGGAACTTGGCATGGTATCATCATTTCACCCGCATAGCGTGTGCAAAAGAGTAGAGAGGGTCAGGGCGAAAACTGGACGCACCTCGTGTACAAACTGGACAATCTCTTTCGGAGTATCAGGGTTTCGGACGAGAACTCATCTGTTACACAGGCACTTCAATGTTTTTTAAACTTATTTGAACTCCAGCCTATTTTTAAGTTCAGTATGCATCATTCAAAGCGACGTCATCAATTTCCAACACGTTCTGACACCATTTGCTGTTTTTTAGTCATTTACCGATTTGTTTACGGAGCTAAATGACGGTGAAATTGAAAATCACTACAAAATGAACTCTGAACATGTTGGAACTTGGCATGGTATCATCATTTCGCCCGCATAGCATGTGCAAAAGAGTAGAGAGGGTCAGGGCGAAAACTGGACGCACCTCGTGTACAAACTGGACAATCTCTTTCGGAGTATCAGGGTTTCGGACGAGAACTCATCTGTTACACGGGCACTTCAATGTTTTTTAAACTTATTTGAACTCCAGCCTATTTTTAAGTTCAGTATGCATCATTCAAAGTGACGTCATCAATTTCCAACACGTTCTGACATCATTTGCTGTTTTTCAGTCATTTACCGATTTGTTCAGAGAGCTAAATGACAGTGAAATTGAAAGTCACTACAAAATGAACTCCGAAAATGTTGGAGCTTGGCATGGTGTCATCATTTTGCCCGCATAGCATGTGCAAAAGAGTAGAGAGGGTCACGGCGAAAATTGGATGCACGTTGTGTACAAACTAGACAATCTCTTTCGGAGTATCAGGGTTTCGGACGAGAACTCATCTGTTACACGGGCACTTCAATGTTTTTTAAACTTATTTGAACTCCAGCCTATTTTTAAGTTCAGTATGCATCATTTAAAGCGACGTCATCAATTTCCAACACGTTCTGACATCATTTGCTGTTTTTCAGTCATTTACCGATTTGTTTAGGGAGCTAAATGACGGTGAAATTGAAAATCACTACAAAATGAACTCTGAACATGTTGGAACTTGGCATGGTATCATCATTTCGTCCGCATAACATGTGCAAAAGAGTAGAGAGGGTCACGGCGAAAACTGGACGCACCTCGTGTACGAACTGGACAATCTCTTTCGGAGTATCAGGGTTTCGGACAAGAACTCATCTGTTACACGGCCACTTCAATGTTTTTTAAACTTATTTGAACTCCAGCCTATTTTTGCGTTCAGTATGCATCATTCAAAGCGACGTCATCAATTTCCAACACGTTCTGACATGATTTGCTGTTTTCAGTCATTTACCGATTTGTTTAGGGAGCTAAATGACGGTGAAATTGAAAATCACTACAAAATGAACTCTGAGCATGTTGGAACTTGGCATGGTATCATCATTTCGCCCGCATAGCATGTGCAAAAGAGTAGAGAGGGTCACGGCGAAAACTGGACGCACCTCCTGTACAAACTGGACAATCTCTTTCGGAGTATCAGCGTTTCGGACGAGAACTCATCTGTGCACTTCAATGTTTTTTAAACTTATTTGAACTCCAGCCTATTTTTGCATTCAGTATGCATCATTCAAAGCGACGTCATCAATTTCCAACACGTTCTGACATCATTTGCTGTTTTTCAGTCGTTTACCGATTTGTTTAGAGAGCCAAATGACGGTGAAATTGAAAATCACTACAAAATGAACTCTGAACATGTTGGAACTTGGCATGGTATCATCATTTCGCCCGCATAGCGTGTGCAAAAGAGTAGAGAGGGTCAGGGCGAAAACTGGACGCACCTCGTGTACAAACTGGACAATCTCTTTCGGAGTATCAGGGTTTCGGACGAGAACTCATCTGTTACACAGGCACTTCAATGTTTTTTAAACTTATTTGAACTCCAGCCTATTTTTAAGTTCAGTATGCATCATTCAAAGCGACGTCATCAATTTCCAACACGTTCTGACACCATTTGCTGTTTTTTAGTCATTTACCGATTTGTTTACGGAGCTAAATGACGGTGAAATTAAAAATCACTACAAAATGAACTCTGAACATGTTGGAACTTGGCATGGTATCATCATTTCGCCCGCATAGCATGTGCAAAAGAGTAGAGAGGGTCACGGCGAAAACTGGACGCACCTCGTGTACAAACTGGACAATCTCTTTTGGAGTATCAGGGTTTCGGACAAGAACTCATCTGTTACACGGGCACTTCAATGTTTTTTAAACTTATTTGAACTCCAGCCTATTTTTAAGTTCAGTATGCTTCATTCAAAGCAACGTCATCAATTTCCAACACGTTCTGACATCATTTGCTGTTTTTCAGTCATTTACCGATTTGTTCAGAGAGCTAAATGACAGTGAAATTGAAAGTCACTACAAAATGAACTCTGAAAATGTTGGAACTTGGCATGGTGTCAACATTTCGCCCGCATAGCATGTGCAAAAGAGTAGAGAGGGTCACGGCGAAAATTGGACGCACGTTGTGTACAAACTAGACAATCTCTTTCGGAGTATCAGGGTTTCGGACGAGAACTCATCTGTTACACGGGCACTTGAATGTTTTTTAAACTTATTTGAACTCCAGCCTATTTTTAAGTTCAGTATGCATCATTCAAAGCGACGTCATCAATTTCCAACACGTTCTGACACCATTTGCTGTTTTTCAGTCATTTACCGATTTTTTAGGGAGCTAAATGACGGTGAAATTGAAAGTCGCTACTAAATGAACTCTGAAAATGTTGGAACTTGGCATGGTATCATCATTTCGCCCGCATAGCATGTGCAACAGAGTAGATAGGGTCACGGCGAAAACTGGACGCACCTCGTGTACAAACTGGACAATCTCTTTCGGAGTATCGGGGTCTCGGACGAGAACTCATCTGTTACACGGGCACTTCCATGTTTTTTAAACTTATTTGAAATCCAGCCTATTTTTGCGTTCAGTATGCATCATTCAAAGCGACGTCATCAATTTCCCACACGTTCTGACATCATTTGTTGTTTTTCAGTCATTTACCGATTTGTTTAGGGAGTAAATGACGGTGAAATTGAAAATCACTACAAAATGAACTCTGAACATGTTCGAACTTGGCATGGTATCATCATTTCGCCCGCATAGCATGTGCAAAGGAGTAGAGAGGGTCACGGCGAAAACTGGACGCACCTCGTGTACAAACTGGACAATCTCTTTCGGAGTATCAGGGTTTCGGACGAGAACTCATCTGTTACACGGGCACTTCAATGTTTTTTAAACTTATTTGAACTCCAGCCTATTTTTGCATTCAGTATGCATCATTCAAAGCGACGTCATCAATTTCCAACACGTTCTGACATCATTTGCTGTTTTTCAGTCATTTACCGATTTGTTTAGGGAGCTAAATGACGGTGAAATTGAAAATCACTACAAAATGAACTCTGAAAATGTTGGAACTTGGCATGGTATCATCATTTCGCCCGCGTAGCATGTGCAAAAGTGTAGAGAGGGTCACGGCGAAAACTGGACGCACCTCGTGTATAAACTGGACAATCTCTTTCGGAGTATCAGGGTTTCGGACAAGAACTCATCTGTTACACGGGCACTTCAATGTTTTTTAAACTTATTTGAACTCCAGCCTATTTTTGCGTTCAGTATGCATCATTTAAAGCGACGTCATCAATTTCCAACACGTTCTGACATCATTTGCTGTTTTTCAGTCATTTACCGATTTGTTTAGGGAGCTAAATGACGGTGAAATTGAAAATCACTACAAAATGAACTCTGAACATGTTGGAACTTGGCATGGTATCATCATTTCGTCCGCATAGCATGTGCAAAAGAGTAGAGAGGGTCACGGCGAAAACTGGACGCACCTCGTGTACGAACTGGACAATCTCTTTCGGAGTATCAGGGTTTCGGACGAGAACTCATCTGTTACACGGGCACTTCAATGTTTTTTAAACTTATTTGAACTCCAGCCTATTTTTGCATTCAGTATGCATCATTCAAAGCGACGTCATCAATTTCCAACACGTTCTGACATCATTTGCTGTTTTTCAGTCATTTACCGATTTGTTTAGGGAGCTAAATGACGGTGAAATTGAAAATCACTACAAAATGAACTCTGAAAATGTTGGAACTTGGCATGGTATCATCATTTCGCCCGCGTAGCATGTGCAAAAGTGTAGAGAGGGTCACGGCGAAAACTGGACGCACCTCGTGTATAAACTGGACAATCTCTTTCGGAGTATCAGGGTTTCGGACAAGAACTCATCTGTTACACGGGCACTTCAATGTTTTTTAAACTTATTTGAACTCCAGCCTATTTTTGCGTTCAGTATGCATCATTTAAAGCGACGTCATCAATTTCCAACACGTTCTGACATCATTTGCTGTTTTTCAGTCATTTACCGATTTGTTTAGGGAGCTAAATGACGGTGAAATTGAAAATCACTACAAAATGAACTCTGAACATGTTGGAACTTGGCATGGTATCATCATTTCGTCCGCATAGCATGTGCAAAAGAGTAGAGAGGGTCACGGCGAAAATTGGACGCACCTCGTGTACGAACTGGACAATCTCTTTCGGAGTATCAGGGTTTCGGACAAGAACTCATCTGTTACACGGCCACTTCAATGTTTTTTAAACTTATTTGAACTCCAGCCTATTTTTGCGTTCAGTATGCATCATTCAAAGCGACGTCATCAATTTCCAACACGTTCTGACATGATTTGCTGTTTTCAGTCATTTACCGATTTGTTTAGGGAGCTAAATGACGGTGAAATTGAAAATCACTACAAAATGAACTCTGAGCATGTTGGAACTTGGCATGGTATCATCATTTCGCCCGCATAGCATGTGCAAAAGAGTAGAGAGGGTCAGGGCGAAAACTGGACGCACCTCGTGTACAAACTGGACAATCTCTTTCGGAGTATCAGGGTTTCGGACGAGAACTCATCTGTTACACGGGCACTTCAATGTTTTTTAAACTTATTTGAACTCCAGCCTATTTTTGCGTTCAGTATGCATCATTTAAAGCGACGTCATCAATTTCCAACACGTTCTGACATCATTTGCTGTTTTTCAGTCATTTACCGATTTGTTTAGGGAGCTAAATGACGGTGAATTTGAAAATCCCTACAAAATGAACTCTGAACATGTTGGAACTTGGCATGGTATCATCATTTTGCCCGCATAGCATGTGCAAAAGAGTAGAGAGGGTCACGGCGAAAATTGGACGCACCTCGTGTACAAACTGGACAATCTCTTTCGGAGTATCGGGGTTTCGGACGAGAACTCATCTGTTACACGGGCACTTCAATGTTTTTTAAACTTATTTGAACTCTAGCCTATTTTTGCATTCAGTATGCATCATTCAAAGCGACGTCATCAATTTCCAACACGTTCTGACATCATTTGCTGTTTTTCAGTCATTTACCGATTTGTTTAGAGAGCTAAATGACGGTGAATTTGAAAATCACTACAAAATGAACTCTGAACATGTTGGAACTTGGCATGGTATCATCATTTCACCCGCATAGCATGTGCAAAAGAGTAGAGAGGGTCACGGCTAAAACTGGACGCACCTCGTGTACAAACTGGACAATCTCTTTCGGAGTATCAGGGTTTCGGACAAGAACTCATCTGTTACACGGGCACTTCAATGTTTTTTAAACTTATTTGAACTCCAGCCTATTTTTGCATTCAGTATGCATCATTCAAAGCGACGTCATCAATTTCCAACACGTTCTGACATCATTTGCTGTTTTTCAGTCATTTACCGATTTGTTTAGGGAGCTAAATGACGGTGAAATTGAAAATCACTACAAAATGAACTCTGAAAATGTTGGAACTTGGCATGGTATCATCATTTCGCCCACGTAGCATGTGCAAAAGTGTAGAGAGGGTCACGGCGAAAACTGGACGCACCTCGTGTATAAACTAGACAATCTCTTTCGGAGTATCAGGGTTTCGGACGAGAACTCATCTGTTACACGGGCACTTCAATGTTTTTTAAACTTATTTGAACTCCAGCCTATTTTTGCGTTCAGTATGCATCATTCAAAGCGACGTCATCAATTTCCAACACGTTCTGACACCATTTGCTGTTTTTCAGTCATTTACCGATTTGTTTAGGGAGCTAAATGACGGAGAAATTGAAAATCACTACAAAATGAACTCTGAACATGTTGGAACTTGGCATGGTGTCATCATTTCGCCCGCATAGCATGTGCAAAAGAGTAGAGAGGGTCACGGCAAAAACTGGACGCACCTCGTGTACAAACTGGACAATCTCTTTCCGAGTATCAGGGTTTCGAACAAGAACTCATCTGTTACACGGGCACTTCACTGTTTTTTAAACTTATTTGAACTCCAGCCTATTTTTGCGTTCAGTATGCATCATTCAAAGTGACGTCATCAATTTCCAACACGTTGTGACATCATTTGCTGTTTTCAGTCATTTACCGATTTGTTTAGGGAGCTAAATGACGGTGAAATTGAAAATCACTACAAAATGAACTCTGAACATGTTGGAACTTGGCATGGTATCATCATTTCTCCCGCATAGCATGTGCAAAAGAGTAGAGAGGGTCACGGCGAAAACTGGACGCACCTCGTGTTCAAACTGGACAATCTCTTTCGGAGTATCAGGATTTCGGACGAGAACTCATCTGTTACACGGGCACTTCAATGTTTTTTAAACTTATTTGAACTCCAGCCTATTTTTGCATTCAGTATGCATCATTCAAAGTGACATCATCAATTTCCAACACGTTCTGACATCATTTGCTGTTTTTCAGTCATTTACCGATTTGTTTAGGGAGCTAAATGACGGTGAAATTGAAAATCACTACAAAATGAACTCTGAACATGTTGGAACTTGGCATGGTATCATCATTTCGTCCGCATAGCATGTGCAAAAGAGTAGAGAGGGTCACGGCGAAAACTGGACGCACCTCGTGTACAAACTGGACAATCTCTTTCGGAGTATCAGGGTTTCGGACAAGAACTCATCTGTTACACGGCCACTTCAATGTTTTTTAAACTTATTTGAACTCCAGCCTATTTTTGCGTTCAGTATGCATCATTCAAAGCGACGTCATCAATTTCCAACACGTTCTGACATGATTTGTTGTTTTCAGTCATTTACCGATTTGTTTAGGGAGCTAAATGACGGTGAAATTGAAAATCACTACAAAATGAACTCTGAGCATGTTGGAACTTGGCATGGTATCATCATTTCGCCCGCATAGCATGTGCAAAAGAGTAGAGAGGGTCACGGCGAAAACTGGACGCACCTCCTGTACAAACTGGACAATCTCTTTCGGAGTATCAGCGTTTCGGACGAGAACTCATCTGTTACACGGGCACTTCAATGTTTTTTAAACTTATTTGAACTCCAGCCTATTTTTGCATTCAGTATGCATCATTCAAAGCGACGTCATCAATTTCCAACACGTTCTGACATCATTTGCTGTTTTTCAGTCGTTTACCGATTTGTTTAGAGAGCCAAATGACGGTGAAATTGAAAATCACTACAAAATGAACTCTGAACATGTTGGAACTTGGCATGGTATCATCATTTCGCCCGCATAGCGTGTGCAAAAAAGTAGAGAGGGTCAGGGCAAAAACTGGACGCACCTCGTGTACAAACTGGACAATCTCTTTCGGAGTATCAGGGTTTCAGACGAGAACTCATCTGTTACACAGGCACTTCAATGTTTTTTAAACTTATTTGAACTCCAGCCTATTTTTAAGTTCAGTATGCATCATTCAAAGTGACGTCATCAATTTCCAACACGTTCTGACACCATTTGCTGTTTTTTAGTCATTTACCGATTTGTTTACGGAGCTAAATGACGGTGAAATTGAAAATCACTACAAAATGAACTCTGAACATGTTGGAACTTGGCATGGTATCATCATTTCGCCCGCATAGCATGTGCAAAAGAGTAGACAGGGTCAGGGCGAAAACTGGACGCACCTCGTGTACAAACTGGACAATCTCTTTCGGAGTATCAGGGTTTCGGACGAGAACTCATCTGTTACACGGGCACTTCAATGTTTTTTAAACTTATTTGAACTCCAGCCTATTTTTAAGTTCAGTATGCATCATTCAAAGTGACGTCATCAATTTCCAACACGTTCTGACATCATTTGCTGTTTTTCAGTCATTTACCGATTTGTTCAGAGAGCTAAATGACAGTGAAATTGAAAGTCACTACAAAATGAACTCTGAAAATGTTGGAACTTGGCATGGTGTCATCATTTTGCCCGCATAGCATGTGCAAAAGAGTAGAGAGGGTCACGGCGAAAATTGGATGCACGTTGTGTACAAACTAGACAATCTCTTTCGGAGTATCAGGGTTTCAGACGAGAACTCATCTGTTACACGGGCACTTCAATGTTTTTTAAACTTATTTGAACTCCAGCCTATTTTTAAGTTCAGTATGCATCATTCAAAGTGACGTCATCAATTTCCAACACGTTCTGACACCATTTGCTGTTTTTCAGTCATTTACCGATTTTTTAGGGAGCTAAATGACGGTGAAATTGAAAGTCGCTACTAAATGAACTCTGAAAATGTTGGAACTTGGCATGGTATCATCATTTCGCCCGCATAGCATGTGCAACAGAGTAGATAGGGTCACGGCGAAAACTGGACGCACCTCGTGTACAAACTGGACAATCTCTTTCGGAGTATCGGGGTTTCGGACGAGAACTCATCTGTTACACGGGCACTTCAATGTTTTTTAAACTTATTTGAACTCCAGCCTATTTTTGCATTCAGTATGCATCATTCAAAGCGACGTCATCAATTTCCAACACGTTCTGACATCATTTGCTGTTTTTCAGTCAGTTACCGATTTGTTTAGAGAGCTAAATGACGGTGAATTTGAAAATCACTACAAAATGAACTCTGAACATGTTGGAACTTGGCATGGTATCATCATTTCGCCCGCGTAGCATGTGCAAAAGAGTAGAGAGGGTCACGGCTAAAACTGGACGCACCTCGTCTACAAACTAGACAATCTCTTTCGGAGTATCAGGGTTTCGGACAAGAACTCATCTGTTACACGGGCACTTCAATGTTTTTTAAACTTATTTGAACTCCAGCCTATTTTTGCATTCAGTATGCATCATTCAAAGCGACGTCATCAATTTCCAACACGTTCTGACAACATTTGCTGTTTTTCAGTCAGTTACCGATTTGTTTAGAGAGCTAAATGACGGTGAATTTGAAAATCACTACAAAATGAACTCTGAACATGTTGGAACTTGGCATGGTATCATCATTTCACCCGCATAGCATGTGCAAAAGAGTAGAGAGGGTCACGGCTAAAACTGGACGCACCTCGTGTACAAACTGGACAATCTCTTTCGGAGTATCAGGGTTTCGGACAAGAACTCATCTGTTACACGGGCACTTCAATGTTTTTTAAACTTATTTGAACTCCAGCCTATTTTTGCATTCAGTATGCATCATTCAAAGCGACGTCATCAATTTCCAACACGTTCTGACATCATTTGCTGTTTTTCAGTCATTTACCGATTTGTTTAGGGAGCTAAATGACGGTGAAATTGAAAATCACTACAAAATGAACTCTGAAAATGTTGGAACTTGGCATGGTATCATCATTTCGCCCACGTAGCATGTGCAAAAGTGTAGAGAGGGTCACGGCGAAAACTGGACGCACCTCGTGTATAAACTAGACAATCTCTTTCGGAGTATCAGGGTTTCGGACGAGAACTCATCTGTTACACGAGCACTTCAATGTTTTTTTAACTTATTTGAACTCCAGCCTATTTTTGCGTTCAGTATGCATCATTCAAAGCAACGTCATCAATTTCCAACACGTTCTGACACCATTTGCTGTTTTTCAGTCATATACCGATTTGTTTAGGGAGCTAAATGACGGAGAAATTGAAAATCACTACAAAATGAACTCTGAACATGTTGGAACTTGGCATGGTGTCATCATTTCGCCCGCATAGCATGTGCAAAAGAGTAGAGAGGGTCACGGCAAAAACTGGACGCACCTCGTGTACAAACTGGACAATCTCTTTCCGAGTATCAGGGTTTCGAACAAGAACTCATCTGTTACACGGGCACTTCACTGTTTTTTAAACTTATTTGAACTCCAGCCTATTTTGCATTCAGTATGCATCATTCAAAGTGACGTCATCAATTTCCAACACGTTGTGACATCATTTGCTGTTTTCAGTCATTTACCGATTTGTTTAGGGAGCTAAATGACGGTGAAATTGAAAATCACTACAAAATGAACTCTGAACATGTTGGAACTTGGCATGGTATCATCATTTCTCCCGCATAGCATGTGCAAAAGAGTAGAGAGGGTCACGGCGAAAACTGGACGCACCTCGTGTTCAAACTGGACAATCTCTTTCGGAGTATCAGGGTTTCGGACGAGAACTCATCTGTTACACGGGCACTTCAATGTTTTTTAAACTTATTTGAACTCCAGCCTATTTTTGCATTCAGTATGCATCATTCAAAGTGACGTCATCAATTTCCAACACGTTCTGACATCATTTGCTGTTTTCAGTCATTTACCGATTTGTTTAGAGAGCTAAATGACGGTGAAATTGAAAATAACTACAATATGAACTCTGAGCATGTTGGAACTTGGCATGGTGTCATCATTTTGCCCGCATAGCATGTGCAAAAGAGTAGAGAGGGTCACGACGAAAACTGGACGCACCTTGTGTACAAACTAGACAATCTCTTTCGGAGTATCAGGGTTTCAGACAAGAACTCATCTGTTACACGGGCACTTCAATGTTTTTTAAACTTATTTGAACTCCAGCTTATTTTTAAGTTCAGTATGAATCATTCAATGCGACGTCATCAATTTCCAACGCGTTCTGACACCATTTGGTGTTTTTCAGTCATTTACCGATTTGTTTAGGGAGCTAAATGACGGAGAAATTGAAAATCACTACAAAATGAACTCTGAACATGTTGGAACTTGGCATGGTATCATCATTTCACCCGCATAGCATGTGCAAAAGAGTAGAGAGGGCCACGGCAAAAACTGGACGCACCTCGTGTACAAACTGGACAATCTCTTTCGGAGTATCAGGGTTTCGAACAAGAACTCATCTGTTACACGGGCACTTCACTGTTTTTTAAACTTATTTGAACTCCAGCCTATTTTTGCGTTCAGTCTGCATCATTCAAAGTGACGTCATCAATTTCCAACACGTTGTGACATCATTTGCTGTTTTCAGCCATTTACCGATTTGTTTAGGGAGCTAAATGACGGTGAAATTTAAAATCTCTACAAAATGAACTCTGAACATGTTGGAACTTGGCATGGTATCATCATTTCGCCCGCATAGCATGTGCAAAAGAGTAGAGAGGGTCACGGCGAAAACTGGACGCACCTCGTGTTCAAACTGGACAATCTCTTTCGGAGTATCAGGGTTTCGGACGAGAACTCATCTGTTACACGGGCACTTCAATGTTTTTTAAACTTATTTGAACTCCAGCCTATTTTTGCATTCAGTATGCATCATTCAAAGTGACGTCATCAATTTCCAACACGTTTTGACATCATTTGCTGTTTTAAGTCATTTACCGATTTGTTTAGAGAGCTAAATGACGGTGAAATTGAAAATAACTACAATATGAACTCTGAGCATGTTGGAACTTGGCATGGTGTCATCATTTTGCCCGCATAGCATGTGCAAAAGAGTAGAGAGGGTCACGACGAAAACAGGACGCACCTGTGTACAAACTAGACAATCTCTTTCGGAGTATCAGGGTTTCAGACAAGAACTCATCTGTTACACGGGCACTTCAATGTTTTTTAAACTTATTTGAACTCCAGCTTATTTTTAAGTTCAGTATGAATCATTCAAAGCGACGTCATCAATTTCCAATGCGTTCTGACACCATTTGGTGTTTTTCAGTCATTTACCGATTTGTTTAGGGAGCTAAATGATGGTGAAATTGAAAGTCACTACAAACTGAACTCTGAAAATGTTGGAACTCGGCATGGTATCATCATTTCGCCCTCGTAGCATGTGCAACAGAGTAGATAGGGTCACGGCGAAAACTGGACGCACCTCGTGTACAAACTGGACAATCTCTTTCGGAGTATCAGGGTTTCGGACGAGAACTCATCTGTTACACGGGCACTTCAATGTTTTTTAAACTTATTTGAACTCCAGCCTATTTTTGCATTCAGTATGCATCATTCAGAGCGACGTCTTCAATTTCCAACACGTTCTGACATCATTTGCTGTTTTTCAGTCATTTACCGATTTGTTTAGAGAGCTAAATGACGGTGAAATTAAAAATCACTACAAAATGAACTCTGAAAATGTTGCAACTTGGCATGGTATCATCATTTTGCCCGCGTAGCATGTGCAAAAGTGTAGAGAGGGTCACGGCGAAAACTAGACGCACCTCGTGTACAAACTGGACAATCTCTTTAGGAGTATCAGGGTTTCGGACGAGAACTCATATGTTACACGGGCACTTCAATGTTTTTTAAACTTATTTGAACTCAAGCCTATTTTTGCGTTCAGTATGCATCATTCAAAGCGACGTCATCAATTTCCAACACGTTCTGACATCATTTGCTGTTTTTCAGTCATTTACCGATTTGTTTAGGGAACTAAATGACGGTGAAATTGAAAATCACTACAAAATGAACTCTGAACATGTTGGAACTTGGCATGGTATCATCATTTCGCCCGCATAGCATGTGCAAAAGAGTATAGAGGGTCACGGCGAAAACTGGACGCACCTCGTGTACAAACTGGACAATCTCTTTCGGAGTATGAGGGTTTCGGACAAGAACTCATCTGTTACACGGGCACTTCAATGTTTTTTAAACTTATTTGAACTCCAGCCTATTTTTGTGTTCAGTATGCATCATTCAAAGCGACGTCATCAATTTCCAACACGTTCTGACATGATTTGCTGTTTTCAATCATTTACCGCTTTGTTCAGAGAGCTAAATGACGGTGAAATTGAAAATCACTACAAAATAAACTCTGAAAATGTTGGAACTTGGCATGGTGTCATCATTTTGCCCGCATAGCATGTGCAAAAGAGTAGAGAGGGTCACGGCGAAAATTGGACGCACGTTGTGTACAAACTAGACAATCTCTTTCGGAGTATCAGGGTTTCGTACGAGAACTCATCTGTTACACGGGCACTTCAATGTTTTTTAAACTTATTTGAACTCCAGCCTATTTTTAAGTTCAGTATGCATCATTCAAAGCGACGTCATCAATTTCCAACACGTTCTAACACCATTTGCTGTTTTTCAGTCATTTACCGATTTGTTTAGGGAGCTAAATGATGGTGAAATTGAAAGTCACTACAAAATGAACTCTGAAAATGTTGGAACTTGGCATGGTATCATCATTTCGCCCGTGTAGCATGTGCAACAGAGTAGATAGGGTCACGGCGAAAACTGGACGCACCTCGTGTACAAACTGGACAATCTCTTTCGGAGTATCAGGGTTTCGGACGAGAACTCATCTGTTACACGGGCACTTCAATGTTTTTTAAACTTATTTGAACTCCAGCCTATTTTTGCATTCAGTATGCATCATTCAAAGCGACGTCATCAATATCCAACACGTTCTGACATCATTTGCTGTTTTCCAGTCATTTACCGATTTGTTTAGAGAGCTAAATGACGGTGAAATTGAAAATCACTACAAAATGAACTCTGAAAATGTTGCAACTTGGCATGGTATCATCATTTTGCCCGCGTAGCATGTGCAAAAGTACAGAGAGGGTCACGGCGAAAACTGGACGCACCTCGTGTACAAACTGGACAATCTCTTTAGGAGTATCAGGGTTTCGGACGAGAACTCATATGTTACACGGGCACTTCAATGTTTTTTAAACTTATTTGAACTCCAGCCTATTTTTGCGTTCAGTATGCATCATTCAAAGCGACGTCATCAATTTCCAACACGTTCTGACATCATTTGCTGTTTTTCAGTCATTCACCGATTTGTTTAGGGAGCTAAATGACGGTGAAATTGAAAATCACTACAAAATGAACTCTGAACATGTTGGAACTTGGCATGGTATCATCATTTCGTCCGCATAGCATGTGCAAAAGAGTAGAGAGGGTCACGGCGAAAACTGGACGCACCTCGTGTACAAACTGGACAATCTCTTTCGGAGTATTAGGGTTTCGGACAAGAACTCATATGTTACACGGGCACTTCAATGTTTTTTAAACTTATTTGAACTCCAGCCTATTTTTGCGTTCACCATGCATCATTCAAAGCGACGTCATCAATTTCCAACACGTTCTGACATGATTTGCTGTTTTCAGTCATTTACCGATTTGTTTAGGGAGCTAAATGACGGTGAAATTGAAAATCACAACAAAATGAACTCTGAGCATGTTGGAACTTGGCATGGTATCATCATTTTGCCCGCATAGCACGTGCAAAAGAGTATAGAGGGTCACGGCGAAAACTGGACGCACCTCGTGTACAAACTGGACAATCTCTTTCAGAGTATCAGGGTTTCGGACGAGAACTCATCTGTTACACGGGCACTTCAATGTTTTTTAAACTTATTTGAACTCCAGCCTATTTTTGCATTTAGTATGCATCATTCAAAGCGACGTCATCAATTTCCAACATGTTCTGACATCATTTGCTGTTTTTCAGTCATTTACCGATTTGTTTAGGGAGCTAAATGACGGTGAAATTGAAAATCACTACAAAATGAACTCTGAACATGTTGGAACTTGGCATGGTATCATCATTTCGTCCGCATAGCATGTGCAAAAGAGTAGAGAGGGTCACGGCGAAAACTGGACGCACCTCGTGTACAAACTGGACAATCTCTTTCGGAATATCAGGGTTTCGGACAAGAACTCATCTGTTACACGGGCACTTCAATGTTTTCTAAACTTATTCGAACTCCAGCCTATTTTGGCGTTCACCATGCATCATTGAAAGCGACGTCATCAATTTCCAACACGTTCTGACATGATTTGCTGTTTTCAGTCATTTACCGATTTGTTTAGGGAGCTAAATGACGGTGAAATTGAAAATCACTACAAAATGAACTCTGAGCATGTTGGAACTTGGCATGGTATCATCATTTTGCCCGCATAGCACGTGCAAAAGAGTATAGAGGGTCACGGCGAAAACTGGACGCACCTCGTGTACAAACTGGACAATCTCTTTCGGAGTATCAGGGTTTCGGACGAGAACTCATCTGTTACACGGGCACTTCAATGTTTTTTAAACTTATTTGAACTCCAGCCTATTTTTGCATTTAGTATGCATCATTCAAAGCGACGTCATCAATTTCCAACACGTTCTGACATCATTTGCTGTTTTTCAGTCATTTACCGATTTGTTTAGAGAGCTAAATGACAGTGAAATTGAAAATCACTACAAAGTGAACTCTGAAAATGTTGGAACTTGCCATGGTTTCATCATTTCGCCCGCATAGCATGTGCAAAAGAGTAGAGAGGGTCACGGCGAAAACTGGACGCACCTCGTGTTCAAACTGGACAATCTCTTTCGGAGTATCAGGGTTTCGGACGAGAACTCATCTGTTTCACGGGCACTTCAATGTTTTTTAAACTTATTTGAACTCCAGCCTATTTTTGCATTCAGTATGCATCATTCAAAGCGACGTCATCAATTTCCAACACGTTCTGACATCATTTGCTGTTTTTCAGTCATTTACCGATTTGTTTAGAGAGCTAAATGACGGTGAAATTGAAAATCACTACAAAATGAACTCTGGAAATGTTGGAACTTGGCATGGTTTCATCATTTTGCCCGCATAGCATGTGCAAAAGAGTAGAGAGGGTCACGGCGAAAACTGGACGCACCTCGTGTACAAACTGGACAATCTCTTTCAGAGTATCAGGGTTTCGGACGAGAACTCATCTGTTACACGGGCACTTCAATGTTTTTTAAACTTATTTGAACTCCAGCCTATTTTTGCATTCAGTATGCATCATTCAAAGCGACGTCATCAATTTCCAACACGTTCTGACATCATTTGCTGTTTTTCAGTCATTTACCGATTTGTTTAGAGAGCTAAATGACGGTGAAATTGAAAATCACTACAAAATGAACTCTGAAAATGTTGGAACTTGGCATGGTTTCATCATTTTTCCCGCATAGCATGTGCAAAAGAGTATAGAGGGTCACGGCGAAAACTGGACGCACCTTGTGTACAAACTGGACAATCTCTTTCGGAGTATGAGGGTTTCGGACAAGAACTCATCTGTTACACGGGCACTTCAATGTTTTTTAAACTTATTTGAACTCCAGCCTATTTTTGTGTTCAGTATGCATCATTCAAAGCGACGTCATCAATTTCCAACACGTTCTGACATGATTTGCTGTTTTCAATCATTTACCGATTTGTTCAGAGAGCTAAATGACGGTGAAATTGAAAATCACTACGAAATAAACTCTGAAAATGTTGGAACTTGGCATGGTGTCATCATTTTGCCCTCATAGCATGTGCAAAAGAGTAGAGAGGGTCACGGCGAAAATTGGACGCACGTTGTGTACAAACTAGACAATCTCTTTCGGAGTATCAGGGTTTCGTACGAGAACTCATCTGTTACACGGGCACTTCAATGTTTTTTAAACTTATTTGAACTCCAGCCTATTTTTAAGTTCAGTATGCATCATTCAAAGCGACGTCATCAATTTCCAACACGTTCTAACACCATTTGCTGTTTTTCAGTCATTTACCGATTTGTTTAGGGAGCTAAATGACGGTGAAATTGAAAATCACTACAAAATGAACTCTGAAAATGTTGGAACTTGGCATGGTGTCATCATTTCGCCCGCATAGCATGTGCAAAAGAGTAGACAGGGTCACGGCGAAAACTGGACGCACCTCGTGTACAAACTGGACAATCTCTTTCGGAGTATCAGGGTTTCGGACGAGAACTCATCTGTTACACGGGCACTTCAATGTTTTTTAAACTTATTTGAACTCCAGCCTATTTTTGCGTTCAGTATGCATCATTCAAAGCGACGTCATCAATTTCCAACACGTTCTGACATGATTTGCTGTTTTCAGTCATTTACCGATTTGTTTAGGGAGCTAAATGACGGTGAAATTGAAAATCACTACAAAATGAACTCTGAGCATGTTGGAACTTGGCATGGTATCATCATTTCGCCCGCATAGCATGTGCAAAAGAGTAGAGAGGGTCACGGCGAAAACTGGACGCACCTCGTGTACAAACTGGACAATATCTTTCGGAGTATCAGGGTTTCGGACGAGAACTCATCTGTTACACGGGCACTTCAATGTTTTTTAAACTTATTTGAACTCCAGCCTATTTTTGCATTCAGTATGCATCATTCAAAGCGACGTCATCAATTTCCAACATGTTCTGACATCATTTGCTGTTTTTCAGTCATTTACCGATTTGTTTAGAGAGCTAAATGACAGTGAAATTGAAAATCACTACAAAATGAACTATAAAAATGTTGGAACTTGGCATGGTGTCATCATTTTGCCCGCATAGCATGTGCAAAAGTGTATAGAGGGTCACGGCGAAAACTGGACGCAACTCGTGTGCAAACTAGACAATCTCTTTCGGAGTATCAGGGTTTCGGACAAGAACTCATCTGTTACATGGGCACTTCAATGTTTTTTAAACTTATTTGAACTCCAGCCTATTTTTGCGTTCAGTATGCATCATTTAAAGCGACGTCATCAATTTCCAACACGTTCTGACATCATTTGCAGTTTTTCAGTCATTTACCGATTTGTTTAGGGAGCTAAATGACGGTGAAATTGAAAATCACTACAAAATGAACTCTGAACATGTTGGAACTTGGCATGGTATCATCATTTCGTCCACATAGCATGTGCAAAAGAGTAGAGAGGGTCACGGCGAAAACTGGACGCACCTCGTGTACAAACTGGACAATCTCTTTCGGAGTATCAGGGTTTCGGACAAGAACTCATCTGTTACACGGGCACTTCAATGTTTTTTAAACTTATTCGAACTCCAGCCTATTTTTGCGTTCAGTATGCATCATTCAAAGTGATGTCATCAATTTCCAACACGTTCTGACATGATTTGCTGTTTTCAGTCATTTACCGATTTGTTTAGGGAGCTAAATGACGGTGAAATTGAAAATCACTACAAAATGAACTCTGAGCATGTTGGAACTTGGCATGGTATCATCATTTCGCCCGCATAGCATGTGCAAAAGAGTAGAGAGGGTCACGGCGAAAACTGGACGCACCTCGTGTACAAACTGGACAATCTCTTTCGGAGTATCAGGGTTTCGGACGAGAACTCATCTGTTTCACGGGCACTTCAATATTTTTTAAACTTATTTGAACTCCAGCCTATTTTTGCATTCAGTATGCATCATTCAAAGCGACGTCATCAATTTCCAACACGTTCTGACATCATTTGCTGTTTTTCAGTCATTTACCGATTTGTTTAGAGAGCTAAATGACGGTGAAATTGAAAATCACTACAAAATGAACTCTGAAAATGTTGGAACTTGGCATGGTTTCATCATTTTGCCCGCATAGCATGTGCAAAAGAGTAGAGAGGGTCACGGCGAAAACTGGACGCACCTCGTGTACAAACTGGACAATCTCTTTCAGAATATCAGGGTTTCGGACGAGAACTCATCTGTTACACGGGCACTTCAATGTTTTTTAAACTTATTTGAACTCCAGCCTATTCTTGCATTCAGTATGCATCATTCAAAGCGACGTCATCAATTTCCAACACGTTCTGACATCATTTGCTGTTTTTCAGTCATTTACCGATTTGTTTAGAGAGCTAAATGACGGTGAAATTGAAAATCACTACAAAATGAACTCTGAAAATGTTGGAACTTGGCATGGTTTCATCATTTTGCCCGCATAGCATGTGCAAAAGAGTAGAGAGGGTCACGGCGAAAACTGGACGCACCTCGTGTACAAACTGGACAATCTCTTTCGGAGTATCAGGGTTTCGGACGAGAACTCATCTGTTACACGGGCACTTCAATGTTTTTTAAACTTATTTGAACTCCAGCCTATTTTTGCATTCAGTATGCATCATTCAAAGCGACGTCATCAATTTCCAACACGTTCTGACATGATTTGCTATTTTCAGTCATTTACCGATTTGTTTAGGGAGCTAAATGACGGTGAAATTGAAAATCACTACAAAATGAACTCTGAGCATGTTGGAACTTGGCATGGTATCATCATTTCGCCCGCATAGCATGTGCAAAAGAGTAGAGAGGGTCACGGCGAAAACTGGACGCACCTCGTGTACAAACTGGACAATCTCTTTCGGAGTATCAGGGTTTCGGACGAGAACTCATCTGTTACACGGGCACTTCAATGTTTTTTAACCTTATTTGAACTCCAGCCTATTTTTGCATTCAGTATGCATCATTCAAAGCGACGTCATCAATTTCCAACATGTTCTGACATCATTTGCTGTTTTTCAGTCATTTACCGATTTGTTTAGAGAGCTAAATGACAGTGAAATTGAAAATCACTACAAAATGAACTATGAAAATGTTGGAACTTGGCATGGTGTCCTCATTTTGCCCGCATAGCATGTGCAAAAGTGTATAGAGGGTCACGGCGAAAACTGGACGCAACTCGTGTACAAACTAGACAATCTCTTTCGGAGTATCAGGGTTTCGGATAAGAACTCATCTGTTACATGGGCACTTCAATGTTTTTTAAACTTATTTGAACTCCAGCCTATTTTTGCGTTCAGTATGCATCATTTAAAGCGACGTCATCAATTTCCAACACGTTCTGACATCATTTCCAGTTTTTCAGTCATTTACCGATTTGTTTAGGGAGCTAAATGACGGTGAAATTGAAAATCACTACAAAATGAACTCTGAACATGTTGGAACTTGGCATGGTATCATCATTTCGTCCACATAGCATGTGCAAAAGAGTAGAGAGGGTCACGGCGAAAACTGGACGCACCTCGTGTACAAACTGGACAATCTCTTTCGGAGTATCAGGGTTTCGGACAAGAACTCATCTGTTACATGGGCACTTCAATGTTTTTTAAACTTATTTGAACTCCAGCCTATTTTTGCGTTCAGTATGCATCATTCAAAGCGATGTCATCAATTTCCAACACGTTCTGACATGATTTGCTGTTTTCAGTCATTTACCGATTTGTTTAGGGAGCTAAATGACGGTGAAATTGAAAATCACTACAAAATGAACTCTGAGCATGTTGGAACTTGGCATGGTATCATCATTTCGCCCGCATAGCATGTGCAAAAGAGTAGAGAGGGTCACGGCGAAAACTTGACGCACCTCGTGTACAAACTGGACAATCTCTTTCGGAGTATCAGGGTTTCGGACGAGAACTCATCTGTTTCACGGGCACTTCAATATTTTTTAAACTTATTTGAACTCCAGCCTATTTTTGCATTCAGTATGCATCATTCAAAGCGACGTCATCAATTTCCAACACGTTCTGACATCATTTGCTGTTTTTCAGTCATTTACCGATTTGTTTAGAGAGCTAAATGACGGTGAAATTGAAAATCACTACAAAATGAACTCTGAAAATGTTGGAACTTGCCATGGTTTCATCATTTTGCCCGCATAGCATGTGCAAAAGAGTAGAGATGGTCACGGCGAAAACTGGACGCACCTCGTGTACAAACTGGACAATCTCTTTCAGAGTATCAGGGTTTCGGACGAGAACTCATCTGTTACACGGGCACTTCAATGTTTTTTAAACTTATTTGAACTCCAGCCTATTTTTGCATTCAGTATGCATCATTCAAAGCGACGTCATCAATTTCCAACACGTTCTGACATCATTTGCTGTTTTTCAGTCATTTACCGATTTGTTTAGAGAGCTAAATGACGGTGAAATTGAAAATCACTACAAAATGAACTCTGAACATGTTGGAACTTGGCATGGTATCATCATTTCGTCCACATAGCATGTGCAAAAGAGTAGAGAGGGTCACGGCGAAAACTGGACGCACCTCGTGTACAAACTGGACAATCTCTTTCGGAGTATCAGGGTTTCGGACGAGAACTCATCTGTTTCACGGGCACTTCAATATTTTTTAAACTTATTTGAACTCCAGCCTATTTTTGCATTCAGTATGCATCATTCAAAGCGACGTCATCAATTTCCAACACGTTCTGACATCATTTGCTGTTTTTCAGTCATTTACCGATTTGTTTAGAGAGCTAAATGACGGTGAAATTGAAAATCACTACAAAATGAACTCTGAAAATGTTGGAACTTGGCATGGTTTCATCATTTTGCCCGCATAGCATGTGCAAAAGAGTAGAGAGGGTCACGGCGAAAACTGGACGCACCTCGTGTACAAACTGGACAATCTCTTTCAGAATATCAGGGTTTCGGACGAGAACTCATCTGTTACACGGGCACTTCAATGTTTTTTAAACTTATTTGAACTCCAGCCTATTCTTGCATTCAGTATGCATCATTCAAAGCGACGTCATCAATTTCCAACACGTTCTGACATCATTTGCTGTTTTTCAGTCATTTACCGATTTGTTTAGAGAGCTAAATGACGGTGAAATGGAAAATCACTACAAAATGAACTCTGAAAATGTTGGAACTTGGCATGGTTTCATCATTTTGCCCGCATAGCATGTGCAAAAGAGTAGAGAGGGTCACGGCGAAAACTGGACGCACCTCGTGTACAAACTGGACAATCTCTTTCGGAGTATCAGGGTTTCGGACGAGAACTCATCTGTTACACGGGCACTTCAATGTTTTTTAAACTTATTTGAACTCCAGCCTATTTTTGCATTCAGTATGCATCATTCAAAGCGACGTCATCAATTTCCAACACGTTCTGACATGATTTGCTATTTTCAGTCATTTACCGATTTGTTTAGGGAGCTAAATGACGGTGAAATTGAAAATCACTACAAAATGAACTCTGAGCATGTTGGAACTTGGCATGGTATCATCATTTCGCCCGCATAGCATGTGCAAAAGAGTAGAGAGGGTCACGGCGAAAACTGGACGCACCTCGTGTACAAACTGGACAATCTCTTTCGGAGTATCAGGGTTTCGGACGAGAACTCATCTGTTACACGGGCACTTCAATGTTTTTTAACCTTATTTGAACTCCAGCCTATTTTTGCATTCAGTATGCATCATTCAAAGCGACGTCATCAATTTCCAACATGTTCTGACATCATTTGCTGTTTTTCAGTCATTTACCGATTTGTTTAGAGAGCTAAATGACAGTGAAATTGAAAATCACTACAAAATGAACTATGAAAATGTTGGAACTTGGCATGGTGTCCTCATTTTGCCCGCATAGCATGTGCAAAAGTGTATAGAGGGTCACGGCGAAAACTGGACGCAACTCGTGTACAAACTAGACAATCTCTTTCGGAGTATCAGGGTTTCGGATAAGAACTCATCTGTTACATGGGCACTTCAATGTTTTTTAAACTTATTTGAACTCCAGCCTATTTTTGCGTTCAGTATGCATCATTTAAAGCGACGTCATCAATTTCCAACACGTTCTGACATCATTTCCAGTTTTTCAGTCATTTACCGATTTGTTTAGGGAGCTAAATGACGGTGAAATTGAAAATCACTACAAAATGAACTCTGAACATGTTGGAACTTGGCATGGTATCATCATTTCGTCCACATAGCATGTGCAAAAGAGTAGAGAGGGTCACGGCGAAAACTGGACGCACCTCGTGTACAAACTGGACAATCTCTTTCGGAGTATCAGGGTTTCGGACAAGAACTCATCTGTTACATGGGCACTTCAATGTTTTTTAAACTTATTTGAACTCCAGCCTATTTTTGCGTTCAGTATGCATCATTCAAAGCGATGTCATCAATTTCCAACACGTTCTGACATGATTTGCTGTTTTCAGTCATTTACCGATTTGTTTAGGGAGCTAAATGACGGTGAAATTGAAAATCACTACAAAATGAACTCTGAGCATGTTGGAACTTGGCATGGTATCATCATTTCGCCCGCATAGCATGTGCAAAAGAGTAGAGAGGGTCACGGCGAAAACTGGACGCACCTCGTGTACAAACTGGACAATCTCTTTCGGAGTATCAGGGTTTCGGACGAGAACTCATCTGTTTCACGGGCACTTCAATATTTTTTAAACTTATTTGAACTCCAGCCTATTTTTGCATTCAGTATGCATCATTCAAAGCGACGTCATCAATTTCCAACACGTTCTGACATCATTTGCTGTTTTTCAGTCATTTACCGATTTGTTTAGAGAGCTAAATGACGGTGAAATTGAAAATCACTACAAAATGAACTCTGAAAATGTTGGAACTTGGCATGGTTTCATCATTTTGCCCGCATAGCATGTGCAAAAGAGTAGAGAGGGTCACGGCGAAAACTGGACGCACCTCGTGTACAAACTGGACAATCTCTTTCAGAGTATCAGGGTTTCGGACGAGAACTCATCTGTTACACGGGCACTTCAATGTTTTTTAAACTTATTTGAACTCCAGCCTATTTTTGCATTCAGTATGCATCATTCAAAGCGACGTCATCAATTTCCAACACGTTCTGACATCATTTGCTGTTTTTCAGTCATTTACCGATTTGTTTAGAGAGCTAAATGACGGTGAAATTGAAAATCACTACAAAATGAACTCTGAACATGTTGGAACTTGGCATGGTATCATCATTTCGTCCACATAGCATGTGCAAAAGAGTAGAGAGGGTCACGGCGAAAACTGGACGCACCTCGTGTACAAACTGGACAATCTCTTTCGGAGTATCAGGGTTTCGGACAAGAACTCATCTGTTACACGGGCACTTCAATGTTTTTTAAACTTATTCGAACTCCAGCCTATTTTTGCGTTCAGTATGCATCATTCAAAGTGATGTCATCAATTTCCAACACGTTCTGACATGATTTGCTGTTTTCAGTCATTTACCGATTTGTTTAGGGAGCTAAATGACGGTGAAATTGAAAATCACTACAAAATGAACTCTGAGCATGTTGGAACTTGGCATGGTATCATCATTTCGCCCGCATAGCATGTGCAAAAGAGTAGAGAGGGTCACGGCGAAAACTGGACGCACCTCGTGTACAAACTGGACAATCTCTTTCGGAGTATCAGGGTTTCGGACGAGAACTCATCTGTTTCACGGGCACTTCAATATTTTTTAAACTTATTTGAACTCCAGCCTATTTTTGCATTCAGTATGCATCATTCAAAGCGACGTCATCAATTTCCAACACGTTCTGACATCATTTGCTGTTTTTCAGTCATTTACCGATTTGTTTAGAGAGCTAAATGACGGTGAAATTGAAAATCACTACAAAATGAACTCTGAAAATGTTGGAACTTGGCATGGTTTCATCATTTTGCCCGCATAGCATGTGCAAAAGAGTAGAGAGGGTCACGGCGAAAACTGGACGCACCTCGTGTACAAACTGGACAATCTCTTTCAGAGTATCAGGGTTTCGGACGAGAACTCATCTGTTACACGGGCACTTCAATGTTTTTTAAACTTATTTGAACTCCAGCCTATTTTTGCATTCAGTATGCATCATTCAAAGCGACGTCATCAATTTCCAACACGTTCTGACATCATTTGCTGTTTTTCAGTCATTTACCGATTTGTTTAGAGAGCTAAATGACGGTGAAATTGAAAATCACTACAAAATGAACTCTGAAAATGTTGGAACTTGGCATGGTTTCATCATTTTGCCCGCATAGCATGTGCAAAAGAGTAGAGAGGGTCACGGCGAAAACTGGACGCACCTCGTGTACAAACTGGACAATCTCTTTCGGAGTATCAGGGTTTCGGACGAGAACTCATCTGTTACACGGGCACTTCAATGTTTTTTAAACTTATTTGAACTCCAGCCTATTTTTGCATTCAGTATGCATCATTCAAAGCGACGTCATCAATTTCCAACACGTTCTGACATCATTTGCTGTTTTTCAGTCATTTACCGATTTGTTTAGAGAGCTAAATGACAGTGAAATTGAAAATCACTACAAAATGAACTCTGAAAATGTTGGAACTTGCCATGGTTTCATCATTTTGCCCGCATAGCATGTGCAAAAGAGTAGAGAGGGTCACGGCGAAAACTGGACGCACCTCGTGTACAAACTGGACAATCTCTTTCAGAGTATCAGGGTTTCGGACGAGAACTCATCTGTTACACGGGCACTTCAATGTTTTTTAAACTTATTTGAACTCCAGCCTATTTTTGCATTCAGTATGCATCATTCAAAGCGACGTCATCAATTTCCAACACGTTCTGACATCATTTGCTGTTTTTCAGTCATTTACCGATTTGTTTAGAGAGCTAAATGACGGTGAAATTGAAAATCACTACAAAATGAACTCTGAAAATGTTGGAACTTGCCATGGTTTCATCATTTTGCCCGCATAGCATGTGCAAAAGAGTAGAGAGGGTCACGGCGAAAACTGGATGCACCTCGTGTACAAACTGGACAATCTCTTTCGGAGTATCAGGGTTTCGGACGAGAACTCATCTGTTACACGGGCACTTCAATGTTTTTTAAACTTATTTGAACTCCAGCCTATTTTTGCATTCAGTATGCATCATTCAAAGCGACGTCATCAATTTCCAACACGTTCTGACATCATTTGCTGTTTTTCAGTCATTTACCGATTTGTTTAGAGAGCTAAATGACAGTGAAATTGAAAATCACTACAAAATGAACTCTGAAAATGTTGGAACTTGCCATGGTTTCATCATTTTGCCCGCATAGCATGTGCAAAAGAGTAGAGAGGGTCACGGCGAAAACTGGACGCACCTCGTGTACAAACTGGACAATCTCTTTCAGAGTATCAGGGTTTCGGACGAGAACTCATCTGTTACACGGGCACTTCAATGTTTTTTAAACTTATTTGAACTCCAGCCTATTTTTGCATTCAGTATGCATCATTCAAAGCGACGTCATCAATTTCCAACACGTTCTGACATCATTTGCTGTTTTTCAGTCATTTACCGATTTGTTTAGAGAGCTAAATGACGGTGAAATTGAAAATCACTACAAAATGAACTCTGAAAATGTTGGAACTTGGCATGGTTTCATCATTTTGCCCGCATAGCATGTGCAAAAGAGTAGAGAGGGTCACGGCGAAAACTGGACGCACCTCGTGTACAAACTGGACAATCTCTTTCGGAGTATCAGGGTTTCGGACGAGAACTCATCTGTTACACGGGCACTTCAATGTTTTTTAAACTTATTTGAACTCCAGCCTATTTTTGCATTCAGTATGCATCATTCAAAGCGACGTCATCAATTTCCAACACGTTCTGACATCATTTGCTGTTTTTCAGTCATTTACCGATTTGTTTAGAGAGCTAAATGACAGTGAAATTGAAAATCACTACAAAATGAACTCTGAAAATGTTGGAACTTGCCATGGTTTCATCATTTTGCCCGCATAGCATGTGCAAAAGAGTAGAGAGGGTCACGGCGAAAACTGGACGCACCTCGTGTACAAACTGGACAATCTCTTTCAGAGTATCAGGGTTTCGGACGAGAACTCATCTGTTACACGGGCACTTCAATGTTTTTTAAACTTATTTGAACTCCAGCCTATTTTTGCATTCAGTATGCATCATTCAAAGCGACGTCATCAATTTCCAACACGTTCTGACATCATTTGCTGTTTTTCAGTCATTTACCGATTTGTTTAGAGAGCTAAATGACGGTGAAATTGAAAATCACTACAAAATGAACTCTGAAAATGTTGGAACTTGGCATGGTTTCATCATTTTGCCCGCATAGCATGTGCAAAAGAGTAGAGAGGGTCACGGCGAAAACTGGACGCACCTCGTGTACAAACTGGACAATCTCTTTCAGAGTATCAGGGTTTCGGACGAGAATTCATCTGTTACACGGGCACTTCAATGTTTTTTAAACTTATTTGAACTCCAGCCTATTTTTGCATTCAGTATGCATCATTCAAAGCAACGTCATCAATTTCCAACACGTTCTGACATGATTTGCTATTTTCAGTCATTTACCGATTTGTTTAGGGAGCTAAATGACGGTGAAATTGAAAATCACTACAAAATGAACTCTGAGCATGTTGGAACTTGGCATGGTATCATCATTTCGCCCGCATAGCATGTGCAAAAGAGTAGAGAGGGTCACGGCGAAAACTGGACGCACCTCGTGTACAAACTGGACAATCTCTTTCGGAGTATCAGGGTTTCGGACGAGAACTCATCTGTTACACGGGCACTTCAATGTTTTTTAAACTTATTTGAACTCCAGCCTATTTTTGCATTCAGTATGCATCATTCAAAGCGACGTCATCAATTTCCAACATGTTCTGACATCATTTGCTGTTTTTCAGTCATTTACCGATTTGTTTAGAGAGCTAAATGACAGTGAAATTGAAAATCACTACAAAATGAACTATGAAAATGTTGGAACATGGCATGGTGTCATCATTTTGCCCGCATAGCATGTGCAAAAGAGTATAGAGGGTCACGGCGAAAACTGGACGCAACTCGTGTACAAACTAGACAATCTCTTTCAGAGTATCAGGGTTTCGGACGAGAACTCATCTGTTACAAGGGCACTTCAATGTTTTTTAAACTTATTTGAACTCCAGCCTATTCTTGCATTCAGTATGCATCATTCAAAGCGACGTCATCAATTTCCAACACGTTCTGACATCATTTGCTGTTTTTCAGTCATTTACCGATTTGTTTAGAGAGCTAAATGACGGTGAAATTGAAAATCACTACAAAATGAACTCTGAAAATGTTGGAACTTGGCATGGTGTCATCATTTTGCCCGCATAGCATGTGCAAAAGAGTATAGAGGGTCACGGCGAAAACTGGACGCAACTCGTGTACAAACTAGACAATCTCTTTCAGAGTATCAGGGTTTCGGACGAGAACTCATCTGTTACACGGGCACTTCAATGTTTTTTAAACTTATTTGAACTCCAGCCTATTTTTGCATTTAGTATGCATCATTCAAAGCGACGTCATCAATTTCCAACACGTTCTGACATCATTTCCAGTTTTTCAGTCATTTACCGATTTGTTTAGGGAGCTAAATGACGGTGAAATTGAAAATCACTACGAAATGAACTCTGAACATGTTGGAACTTGGCATGGTATCATCATTTCGTCCGCATAGCATGTGCAAAAGAGTAGAGAGGGTCACGGCGAAAACTGGACGCACCTCGTGTACAAACTGGACAATCTCTTTCGGAGTATCAGGGTTTCGGACAAGAACTCATCTGTTACACGGGCACTTCAATGTTTTCTAAACTTATTCGAACTCCAGCCTATTTTTGCGTTCACCATGCATCATTCAAAGCGACGTCATCAATTTCCAACACGTTCTGACATGATTTGCTGTTTTCAGTCATTTACCGATTTGTTTAGGGAGCTAAATGACGGTGAAATTGAAAATCACTACAAAATGAACTCTGAGCATGTTGGAACTTGGCATGGTATCATCATTTTGCCCGCATAGCACGTGCAAAAGAGTATAGAGGGTCACGGCGAAAACTGGACGCACCTCGTGTACAAACTGGACAATCTCTTTCGGAGTATCAGGGTTTCGGACGAGAACTCATCTGTTACACGGGCACTTCAATGTTTTTTAAACTTATTTGAACTCCAGCCTATTTTTGCATTCAGTATGCATCATTCAAAGCGACGTCATCAATTTCCAACACGTTCTAACATCATTTGCTGTTTTTCAGTCATTTACCGATTTGTTTAGAGAGCTAAATGACGGTGAAATTGAAAATCACTACAAAATGAACTCTGAAAATGTTGGAACCTGGCATGGTTTCATCATTTTGCCCGCATAGCATGTGCAAAAGAGTAGAGAGGGTCACGGCGAAAACTGGACGCACCTCGTGTACAAACTGGACAATCTCTTTCAGAGTATCAGGGTTTCGGACGAGAACTCATCTGTTACACGGGCACTTCAATGTTTTTTAAACTTATTTGAACTCCAGCCTATTTTTGCATTCAGTATGCATCATTCAAAGCGACGTCATCAATTTCCAACACGTTCTGACATCATTTGCTGTTTTTCAGTCATTTACCGATTTGTTTAGAGAGCTAAATGACGGTGAAATTGAAAATCACTACAAAATGAACTCTGAAAATGTTGGAACTTGGCATGGTTTCATCATTTTGCCCGCATAGCATGTGCAAAAGAGTAGAGAGGGTCACAGCGAAAACTGGACGCACCTCGTGTACAAACTGGACAATCTCTTTCGGAGTATCAGGGTTTCGGACGAGAACTCATCTGTTACACGGGCACTTCAATGTTTTTTAAACTTATTTGAACTCCAGCCTATTTTTGCATTCAGTATGCATCATTCAAAGCGACGTCATCAATTTCCAACACGTTCTGACATCATTTGCTGTTTTTCAGTCATTTACCGATTTGTTTAGAGAGCTAAATGACAGTGAAATTGAAAATCACTACAAAATGAACTCTGAAAATGTTGGAACTTGGCATGGTTTCATCATTTTGCCCGCATAGCATGTGCAAAAGAGTAGAGAGGGTCACGGCGAAAACTGGACGCACCTCGTGTACAAACTGGACAATCTCTTTCAGAGTATCAGGGTTTCGGACGAGAACTCATCTGTTACACGGGCACTTCAATGTTTTTTAAACTTATTTGAACTCCAGCCTATTTTTGCATTCAGTATGCATCATTCAAAGCGACGTCATCAATTTCCAACATGTTCTGACATCATTTGCTGTTTTTCAGTCAATTACCGATTTGTTTAGAGAGCTAAATGACAGTGAAATTGAAAATCACTACAAAATGAACTCTGAGCATGTTGGAACTTGGCATGGTATCATCATTTCGCCCGCATAGCATGTGCAAAAGAGTAGAGAGGGTCACGGCGAAAACTGGACGCACCTCGTGTACAAACTGGACAATCTCTTTCGGAGTATCAGGGTTTCGGACGAGAACTCATCTGTTACACGGGCACTTCAATGTTTTTTAAACTTATTTGAACTCCAGCCTATTTTTGCATTCAGTATGCATCATTCAAAGCGACGTCATCATATTCCAACATGTTCTGACATCATTTGCTGTTTTTCAGTCATTTACCGATTTGTTTAGAGAGCTAAATGACAGTGAAATTGAAAATCACTACAAAATGAACTCTGAAAATGTTGGAACTTGGCATGGTGTCATCATTTTGCCCGCATAGCATGTGCAAAAGTGTATAGAGGGTCACGGCGAAAACTGGACGCAACTCGTGTACAAACTAGACAATCTCTTTCGGAGTATCAGGGTTTCGGACAAGAACTCATCTGTTACATGGGCACTTCAATGTTTTTTAAACTTATTTGAACTCCAGCCTATTTTTGCGTTCAGTATGCATCATTTAAAGCGACGTCATCAATTTCCAACACGTTCTGACATCATTTGCTGTTTTTCAGTCATTTACCGATTTGTTTAGGGAGCTAAATGACGGTGAAATCGAAAATCACTACGAAATGAACTCTGAACATGTTGGAACTTGGCATGGTATCATCATTTCGTCCGCATAGCATGTTTAAAAGAGTAGAGAGGGTCACAGCGAAAACTGGACGCACCTCGTGTACAAACTGGACAATCTCTTTCGGAGTATCAGGGTTTCGGACAAGAACTCATCTGTTACACGGGCACTTCAATGTTTTTTAAACTTATTTGAACTCCAGCCTATTTTTGCGTTCAGTATGCATCATTCAAAGCGATGTCATCAATTTCCAACACGTTCTGACATGATTTGCTGTTTTCAGTCATTTACCGATTTGTTTAGGGAGCTAAATGACGGTGAAATTGAAAATCACTACAAAATGAACTCTGAGCATGTTGGAACTTGGCATGGTATCATCATTTCGCCCGCATAGCATGTGCAAAAGAGTAGAGAGGGTCACGGCGAAAACTGGACGCACCTCGTGTACAAACTAGACAATCTCTTTCGGAGTATCAGGGTTTCGGACGAGAACTCATCTGTTACACGGGCACTTCAATGTATTTTAAACTTATTTGAACTCCAGCCTATTTTTAAGTTCAGTATGCATCATTCAAAGCGACGTCATCAATTTCCAACACGTTCTGACACCATTTGCTGTTTTTTAGTCATTTACCGATTTGTTTAGGGAGCTAAAAGACGATGAAATTGAAAATCACTACAAAATGAACTCTGAACATGTTGGAACTTGGCATGGTATCATCATTTCGCCCGCATAGCATGTGCAAAAGAGTAGAGAGGGTCAGGGCGAAAACTGGACGCACCTCGTGTACAAACTGGACAATCTCTTTCGGAGTATCAGGGTTTCGGACGAGAACTCATCTGTTACACGGGCACTTCAATGTTTTTTAAACTTATTTGAACTCCAGCCTATTTTTGCATTCAGTATGCATCATTCAAAGTGACGTCATCAATTTCCAACACGTTCTGACATCATTTGTTGTTTTTCAGTCATTTACCAATTTGTTTAGAGAGCTAAATGATAGTGAAATTGAAAATCACTACAAAATGAACTCTGAAAATGTTGGAACTTGGCATGGTGTCATCATTTTGCCCGCATAGCATGTGCAAAAGAGTAGAGAGGGTCACGCCGAAAATTGGACGCACGTTGTGTACAAGCTAGACAATCTCTTTCGGAGTATCAGGGTTTCGGACGAGAACTCATCTGTTACACGGGCACTTCAATGTTTTTTAAACTTATTTGAACTCCAGCCTATTTTTAAGTTCAGTATGCATCATTCAAAGCGACGTCATCAATTTCCAACACGTTCTGACACCATTTGCAGTTTTTCAGTCATTTACCGATTTGTTTAGGGAGCTAAATGATGGTGAAATTGAAAGTCGCTACTAAATGAACTCTGAAAATGTTGGAACTTAGCATGGTATCATCATTTCGCCCGCATAGCATGTGCAACAGAGTAGATAGGGTCACGGCGAAAACTGGACGCACCTCGTGTACAAACTGGACAATCTCTTTCGGAGTATCGGGGTTTCAGACGAGAACTCATCTGTTACACGGGCACTTCAATGTTTTTTAAACTTATTTGAAATCCAGCCTATTTTTGCGTTCAGTATGCATCATTCAAAGCGACGTCATCAATTTCGCACACGTTCTGACATCATTTGTTGTTTTTCAGTCATTTACCGATTTGTTTAGGGAGCTAAATGACGGTGAAATTGAAAATCACTACAAAATGAACTCTGAGCATGTTGGAACTTGGCATGGTATCATCATTTTGCCCGCATAGCACGTGCAAAAGAGTATAGAGGGTCACGGCGAAAACTGGACGCACCTCGTGTACAAACTGGACAATCTCTTTCGGAGTATCAGGGTTTCGGACGAGAACTCATCTGTTACACGGGCACTTCGATGTTTTTTAAACTTATTTGAACTCCAGCCTATTTTTGCATTCAGTATGCATCATTCAAAGCGACGTCATCAATTTCCAACACGTTCTGACATCATTTGCTGTTTTTCAGTCATTTACCGATTTGTTTAGAGAGCTAAATGACAGTGAAATTGAAAATCACTACAAAATGAACTCTTAAAATGTTGGAACTTGGCATGGTGTCATCACTTTGCCCGCATAGCATGTGCAAAAGAGTATAGAGGGTCACGGCGAAAACTGGACGCACCTCGTGTACAAACTGGACAATCTCTTTCGGAGTATCAGGGTTTCGGACGAGAACTCATCTGTTACACGGGCACTTCAATGTTTTTTAAACTTATTTGAACTCCAGCCTATTTCTGCATTCAGTATGCATCATTTAAAGCGACGTCATCAATTTCCAACACGTTGTGACATCATTTGCTGTTTTTCAGTCATTTACCGATTTGTTTAGAGAGCTAAATGGCGGTGAAATTGAAAGTCACTACAAAATGAATTCTGAAAATGTTGGAACTTGGCATGGTATCATCATTTCGCCCGCATAGCATGTGCAACAGAGTAGATAGGGTCACGGCGAAAACTGGACGCACCTCGTGTACAAACTGGACAATCTCTTTCGGAGTATCAGGGTTTCGGACGAGAACTCATCTGTTACACGGGCACTTCAATGTTTTTTAAACTTATTTGAACTCCAGCCTATTTTTGCATTCAGTATGCATCATTCAAAGCTACGTCATCAATTTCCAACAAGTTCTGACATCATTTGTTGTTTTTCAGTCATTTACCGATTTGTTTAGAGAGCTAAATGACGGTGAAATTGAAAATCACTACAAAATGAACTCTGAAAATGTTGGAACTTGGCATGGTGCCCGCATAGCATGTGCAAAAGAGTGGAGAGGGTCACGGCGAAAACTGGACGCACCTCGTGTACAAACTGGACAACCTATTTCAGAGTATCAGGGTTTCGGACGAGAACTCATCTGTTACACGGGCACTTCAATGTTTTTTAAACTTATTTGAACTCCAGCCTATTTTTGCGTTCAGTATGCATCATTCAAAGCGACGTCATCAATTTCCCACACGTTCTGACATCATTTGCTGTTTTTCAGTCATTTACCGATTTGTTTAGGGAGCTAAATGACGGTGAAATTGAAAATCACTACAAAATGAACTCTGAGCATGTTGGAAGTTGGCACGGTATCATCATTTTGCCCGCATAGCACGTGCAAAAGAGTATAGAGGGTCACGGCGAAAACTGGACGCACCTCGTGTACAAACTGGACAATCTCTTTCGGAGTATCAGGGTTTCGGACGAGAACTCATCTGTTACACGGGCACTTCGATGTTTTTTAAACTTATTTGAACTCCATCCTATTTTTTCATTCAGTATGCATCATTCAAAGCGACGTCATCAATTTCCAACACGTTCTGACATCATTTGCTGTTTTTCAGTCATTTACCGATTTGTTTAGGGAGCTAAATGACAGTGAAATTGAAAATCACTACAAAATGAACTCTTAAAATGTTGGAACTTGGCATGGTGTCATCATTTTGCCCGCATAGCATGTGCAAAAGAGTATAGAGGGTCACGGCGAAAACTGGACGCACCTCGTGTACAAACTGGACAATCTCTTTCGGAGTATCAGGGTTTCGGACGAGAACTCATCTTTTACACGGGCACTTCAATGTTTTTTAAACTTATTTGAACTCCAGCCTATTTTTGCATTCAGTATGCATCATTCAAAGCGACGTCATCAATTTCCAACACGTTCTGACATCATTTGCTGTTTTTCAGTCATTTACCGATTTGTTTAGAGAGCTAAATGACGGTGAAATTGAAAATCACTACAAAATGAACTCTGAAAATGTTGGAACTTGGCATGGTGTCATCATTTTTCCCTCATAGCATGTGCAAAAGAGTAGAGAGGGTCACGGCGAAAACTGGACGCACCTCGTGTACAAACTGGACAATCTCTTTCGGAGTATCAGGGTTTCGGACGAGAACTCATCTGTTACACGGGCACTTCAATGTTTTTTAAACTTATTTGAACTCCAGCCTATTTTTGCATTCAGTATGCATCTTTCAAAGTGACGTCATCAATTTCCAACATGTTCTGACATCATTTGCTGTTTTTCAGTCATTTACCGATTTGTTTAGAGAGCTAAATGACAGTGAAATTGAAAATCACTACAAAATGAACTCTGAAAATGTTGGAACTTGGCATGGTGTCATCACTTTGCCCGCATAGCATGTGCAAAAGAGTATAGAGGGTCACGGCGAAAACTGGACGCACCTCGTGTAGAAACTAGACAATCTCTTTCGGAGTATTAGGGTTTCGGACAAGAACTCATCTGTTACACGGGCACTTCAATGTTTTTTAAACTTATTTGAACTCCAGCCTATTTCTGCATTCAGTATGCATTATTTAAAGCGACGTCATCAATTTCCAACACGTTCTGACATCATTTGCTGTTTTTCAGTCATTTACCGATTTGTTTAGAGAGCTAAATGGCGGTGAAATTGAAAGTCACTACAAAATGAATTCTGAAAATGTTGGAACTTGGCATGGTATCATCATTTCGCCCGCATAGCATGTGCAACAGAGTAGATAGGGTCACGGCGAAAACTGGACGCACCTCGTGTACAAACTGGACAATCTCTTTCGGAGTATCAGGGTTTCGGACGAGAACTCATCTGTTACACGGGCACTTCAATGTTTTTTAAACTTATTTGAACTCCAGCCTATTTTTGCATTCAGTATGCATCATTCAAAGCTACGTCATCAATTTCCAACACGTTCTGACATCATTTGCTGTTTTTCAGTCATTTACCGATTTGTTTAGAGAGCTAAATGATGGTGAAATAGAAAATCACTACAAAATGAACTCTGAGCATGTTGGAACTTGGCGTGGTATCATCATTTCGCCCGCATAGCATGTGCAAAAGAGTGGAGAGGGTCACGGCGAAAACTGGACGCACCTCGTGTACAAACTGGACAATCTATTTCAGAGTATCAGGGTTTCGGACGAGAACTCATCTGTTACACGGGCACTTCAATGTTTTTTAAACTTATTTGAAATCCAGCCTATTTTTGCGTTCATTATGCATCATTCAAAGCGACGTCATCAATTTCCCACACGTTCTGACATCATTTGTTGTTTTTCAGTCATTTACCGATTTGTTTAGGGAGCTAAATGACGGTGAAATTGAAAATCACTACAAAATGAACTCTGAGCATGTTGGAACTTGGCATGGTATCATCATTTTGCCCGCATAGCACGTGCAAAAGAGTATAGAGGGTCACGGCGAAAACTGGACGCACCTCGTGTACAAACTGGACAATCTCTTTCGGAGTATCAGGGTTTCGGACGAGAACTCATCTGTTACACGGGCACTTCGATGTTTTTTAAACTTATTTGAACTCCAGCCTATTTTTGCATTCAGTATGCATCATTCAAAGCGACGTCATCAATTTCCAACACGTTCTGACATCATTTGCTGTTTTTCAGTCATTTACCGATTTGTTTAGAGAGCTAAATGACAGTGAAATTGAAAATCACTACAAAATGAACTCTTAAAATGTTGGAACTTGGCATGGTGTCATCATTTTGCCCGCATAGCATGTGCAAAAGAGTATAGAGGGTCACGGCGAAAACTGGACGCACCTCGTGTACAAACTGGACAATCTCTTTCGGAGTATCAGGGTTTCGGACGAGAACTCATCTTTTACACGGGCACTTCAATGTTTTTTAAACTTATTTTAACTCCAGCCTATTTTTGCATTTAGTATGCATCATTCAAAGCGACGTCATCAATTTCCAACACGTTCTGACATCATTTGCTGTTTTTCAGTCATTTACCGATTTGTTTAGAGAGCTAAATGACGGTGAAATTGAAAATCACTACAAAATGAACTCTGAAAATGTTGGAACTTGGCATGGTTTCATCATTTTGCCCGCATAGCATGTGCAAAAGAGTAGAGAGGGTCACGGCGAAAACTGGACGCACCTCGTGTACAAACTGGACAATCTCTTTCGGAGTATCAGGGTTTCGGACGAGAACTCATCTGTTACACGGGCACTTCAATGTTTTTTAAACTTATTTGTACTCCAGCCTATTTTTGCATTCAGTATGCATCTTTCAAAGCGACGTCATCAATTTCCAACATGTTCTGACATCATTTGCTGTTTTTCAGTCAATTACCGATTTGTTTAGAGAGCTAAATGACAGTGAAATTGAAAATCACTACAAAATGAACTCTGAAAATGTTGGAACTTGGCATGGTGTCATCATTTTGCCCGCATAGCATGTGCAAAAGAGTATAGAGGGTCACGGCGAAAACTGGACGCACCTCGTGTAGAAACTAGACAATCTCTTTCGGAGTATCAGGGTTTCGGACAAGAACTCATCTGTTACACGGGCACTTCAATGTTTTTTAAACTTATTTGAACTCCAGCCTATTTTTGCATTCAGTATGCATCATTCAAAGCGACGTCATCAATTTCCAACACGTTCTGACATCATTTACTGTTTTTCAGTCATTTACCGATTTGTTTAGAGAGCTAAATGGCGGTGAAATTGAAAGTCACTACAAAATGAACTCTGAAAATGTTGGAACTTGGCATGGTGTCATCATTTCGCCCGCATAGCATGTGCAAAAGAGTAGACAGGGTCACGGCGAAAACTGGACGCACCTCGTGTACAAACTGGACAATCTCTTTCGGAGTATCAGGGTTTCGGACGAGAACTCATCTGTTACACGGGCACTTCAATGTTTTTTAAACTTATTTGAACTCCAGCCTATTTTTGCATTCAGTATGCATCATTCAAAGCGACGTCATCAATTTCCAACACGTTCTGACATCATTTGCTGTTTTTCAGTAATTTACCGATTTGTTTAGAGAGCTAAATGACGGTGAAATTGAAAATCACTACAAAATGAACTCTGAAAATGTTGGAACTTGGCATGGTTTCATCATTTTGCCCGCATAGCATGTGCAAAAGAGTAGAGAGGGTCACGGCGAAAACTGGACGCACCTCGTGTACAAACTGGACAATCTCTTTCGGAGTATCAGGGTTTCGGACGAGAACTCATCTGTTACACGGGCACTTCAATGTTTTTTAAACTTATTTGTACTCCAGCCTATTTTTGCATTCAGTATGCATCATTCAAAGCAACGTCATCAATTTCCAACATGTTCTGACATCATTTGCTGTTTTTCAGTCAATTACCGATTTGTTTAGAGAGCTAAATGACAGTGAAATTGAAAATCACTACAAAATGAACTCTGAAAATGTTGGAACTTGGCGTGGTGTCATCATTTTTCCCGCATAGCACGTGCAAAAGAGTATAGAGGGTCACGGCGAAAACTGGACGCACCTCGTGTACAAACTAGACAATCTCTTTCGGAGTATCAGGGTTTCGGACAAGAACTCATCTGTTACACGGGCACTTCTATGTTTTTTAAACTTATTTGAACTCCGGCCTATTTTTGCGTTCAGTATGCATCATTTAAAGCGACGTCATCAATTTCCAACACGCTCTGACATCATTTGCTGTTTTTCAGTCATTTACCGATTTGTTTAGGGAGCTAAATGACGGTGAAATTGAAAGTGACTACAAAATGAATTCTAAAAATGTTGGAACTTGGCATGGTATCATCATTTCGCCCGCATAGCATGTGCAACAGAGTAGAGAGGGTCACGGCGAAAACTGGACGCACCTCGTGTACAAACTAGACAATCTCTTTCGAAGTATCAGGGTTTCGGACAAGAACTCATCTGTTACACGGGCACTTCAATGTTTTTTAAACTTATTTGAACTCCAGCCTATTTTTGCGTTCAGTATGCATCATTCAAAGCGACGTTATCAATTTCCAACACGTTCTGACATCATTTACTGTTTTTCAGTCATTTACCGATTTGTTTAGGGAGCTAAATGACAGTGAAATTGAAAATCACTACAAAATGAACTCTGAAAATGTTGGAACTTGGCATGGTGTCATCATTTCGCCCGCATAGCATGTGCAAAAGAGTAGACAGGGTCACGGCGAAAACTGGACGCACCTCGTGTACAAACTGGACAATCTCTTTCGGAGTATCAGGGTTTCGGACGAGAACTCATCTGTTACACGGGCACTTCAATGTTTTTTAAACTTATTTGAACTCCAGCCTATTTTTGCATTCAGTATGCATCATTCAAAGAGACGTCATCAATTTCCAACACGTTCTGACATCATTTGCTGTTTTTCAGTCATTTACCGATTTGTTTAGAGAGCTAAATGACGGTGAAATTGAAAATCACTACAAAATGAACTCTGAAAATGTTGGAACTTGGCATGGTTTCATCATTTTGCCCGCATAGCATGTGCAAAAGAGTAGAGAGGGTCACGGCGAAAACTGGACGCACCTCGTGTACAAACTGGACAATCTCTTTCGGAGTATCAGGGTTTCGGACGAGAACTCATCTGTTACACGGGCACTTCAATGTTTTTTAAACTTATTTGTACTCCAGCCTATTTTTGCATTCAGTATGCATCATTCAAAGCGACGTCATCAATTTCCAACATGTTCTGACATCATTTGCTGTTTTTCAGTCAATTACCGATTTGTTTAGAGAGCTAAATGACAGTGAAATTGAAAATCACTACAAAATGAACTCTGAAAATGTTGGAACTTGGCGTGGTGTCATCATTTTGCCCGCATAGCACGTGCAAAAGAGTATAGAGGGTCACGGCGAAAACTGGACGCACCTCGTGTACAAACTAGACAATCTCTTTCGGAGTATCAGGGTTTCGGACAAGAACTCATCTGTTACACGGGCACTTCAATGTTTTTTAAACTTATTTGAACTCCAGCCTATTTTTGCGTTCAGTATGCATCATTTAAAGAGACGTCATCAATTTCCAACACGTTCTGACATCATTTGCTGTTTTTCAGTCATTTACCGATTTCTTTAGAGAGCTAAATGGCGGTGAAATTGAAACTCACTACAAAATGAATTCTGAAAATGTTGGAACTTGGCATGGTGTCATCATTTCGCCCGCATAGCATGTGCAACAGAGTAGACAGGGTCACGGCGAAAATTGGACGCACCTCGTGTACAAACTGGACAATCTCTTTCGGAGTATCAGGGTTTCGGACGAGAACTCATCTGTTACACGGGCACTTCAATGTTTTTTAAACTTATTTGAACTCCAGCCTATTTTTGCGTTCAGTATGCATCATTCAAAGCGACGTCATCAATTTCCAACACGTTCTGACATCATTTGCTGTTTTTCAGTCATTTACCGAGTTTTTTAGGGAGCTAAATGACGGTGAAATTGAAAATCACTACAAAATGAACTCTGAGCATGTTGGAACTTGGCATGGTATCATCATTTCGCCCGCATAGCATGTGCAAAAGAGTAGAGAGGGTCACGGCGAAAACTGGACGCACCTCGTGTACAAACTGGACAATCTCTTTCGGAGTATCAGGGTTTCGGACGAGAACTCATCTGTTACACGGGCCTTCAATGTTTTTTAAACTTATTTGAACTCCAGCCTATTTTTGCATTCAGTATGCATCATTCAAAGCGACGTCATCAATTTCCAACACGTTCTGACATCATTTGCTGTTTTTCAGTCATTTACCGATTTGTTTACAGAGCTAAATGACGGTAAAATTGAAAATCACTACAAAATGAACTCTGAAAATGTTGGAACTTGGCATGGTATCATCATTTTGCCCGCATAGCATGTGCAAAAGGGTAGAGAGTGTCACGGCGGAAACTGGACGCACCTCGTGTACAAACTGGACAATCTCTTTCGGAGTATGAGGGTTTCGGACGAGAACTCATCTGTTAGACGGGCACTTCAATGTTTTTTAAACTTATTTGAACTCCAGCCTATTTTTGCATTCAGTATGCATCATTCAAAGCGACGTCATCAATTTCCAACACGTTCTGACATCATTTGCTGTTTTTCAGTCATTTACCGATTTGTTTAGGGAGCTAAATGACGGTGAAATTGAAAATCACTACAAAATGAACTCTGAAAATGTTGGAACTTGGCATGGTATTATCATTTCGCCCGCATAGCATGTGCAACAGAGTAGAGAGGGTCACGGCGAAAACTGGACGCACCTCGTGTACAAACTGGACAATCTCTTTCGGAGTATCTGGGTTTCGGACGAGAACTCATCTGTTACACGGGCACTTCAATGTTTTTTAAACTTATTTGAACTCCAGCCTATTTTTGCGTTCAGTATGCATCATTCAAAGCGACGTCATCAATTTCCAACACGTTCTGACATCATTTGCTGTTTTTCAGTCATTTACCGATTTGTTTAGGGAGCTAAATGATGGTGAAATTGAAAATCACTACAAATTGAAGTCTGAAAATGTTGGAACTTGGCATGGTATCATCATTTGCCCCGCATAGCATGTGCAAGAGACAGAATTTAGAACTTGCTATCCTCTTGCCTAATAGGCAAAGATTGACCTCTGTAGAAAGACTGATTCACTCGGATCGATATGAGGACCCAACTCCGTTGCATTGCCAGAAAGAGTAGAGAGGGTCACGGCGAAAACTGGACGCACCTCGTGTACAAACTGGAAAATCTCTTTCGGAGTATCGTGTACAAATTGGACGCACCTCGTGTACAAACTGGACCGTCTCGATCGCGCCGTCGCCCCCGGCCTGCCGCTCGTCGTCGCGCCGTTTTTACTTATTGTTTTTACTTATTTTCTGTTTTCTGTTGTTTAGATTAATGTTAGATAAATTACGTAGATAAGAATGTTAGAATGTTAATGTTAGATGAATTATATGGAAAAGATGTTAAATATTAATGTCAATTTTAGATGTATTAGCTAGATATTAATTAGGTATATATATGAGATTTGAACTAGTTGAATTAATATAACTAGTTTATTTTTAGTATGAAAATTAATAGAACAAGTTTATTTTTGGTAAGAAAATTTAGGTATATGAGATTATTTAAGCTAGTTGAATTAATATAACTAGTTTATTTTTAGTAAATGCTTAGTTGAACTAGTTGAATTAGTAGAACTAGTTTATTTTTAGTAAGAAAATTTAGGTATATGAGATTTGATGATCTAATTAAAATATTAATATATATATATATAACTACTTTATATATTTTAGTAAGAAAATTAATAGAACTAGTTTATTTTTAGTAATTCTTAGTTGAATTAGTTGAATTAATAGAACTAGTTTATTTTTAGTAAGAAAATTTAGATATCTGAGATTTGATGATCTAATTAAAATATTACTATATGGAACTAGCTACTTTATTTTAGTAAGAAAATTAATAGAACATGTTTATTTTTATTAAATGCTTAGTTGAATTAGTTGAATTAATAGAACTAGTTGAACTAATAGAAGTAGTTGAATTAGTTGAATTAATAGAACTAGTAAGTGTTTAATGTTTCACCTATATGAACATAGGAAATGTCGTCTGACGACGAAAAAGATTTCATTAAGTGCGAATTCTGGGAAGACCAGCGCGGACTGTGCGACAGAAATTTCCTTGTTGATGATAGGCGCTTCAGCATCAAACTGGATGAGACCTTCGAAGTGGATACATTAAGTCACAACGACAAGTCTTTTTTCGTAATTAAGCATGACTTATATATGCTTCATTTGCTTCAACTTATAATTTTAAATTTTCACTATTCTACTAGCGCATCCCCTGCCATGCAAGAATTTTTGTCTTGGATAAGATAGGTTTCAGTGCTATGGAAACTATGGAGGTAAAGAGAGTTTACCTGAAGACCGAGCATGCTGGTTATACTTTCAACGTCAAATTATACAATGCAGACACGTACACCTATTTTGAATGCAAAACTTGGCAAGTACTATGCAAGGCTTATGCATTTGAGCCTGATATGGTTATCACCTTTGATATTCGTTCGGAAGATGATATTGAAGGTAATAGAGACATCTGGGTCGATGTGCAGACGCCTCCAGTTCTACCATTATGTGAGTTTCTCAACCATATTTATGTCTTTGATATTGTTTATTCAAAAATAGTTCACAACTAATTTCTATTGACAGCTTATTTCCATTCAAGCAAACATGTCCGCCGCCTGGTAGACATGACCTACTTCTGTCCCGGAGCTGAACTAAACTGCGAGGAGATAAGTCATTATGTTTCATGGCTTGAGGATCTTGATGCTGTTAAGAGAAATCATTTTCCTGAATTTGAAAATCTTAGTACTCAAAACGTGCGACCAATAGTGATCGTATTGAACTACGGTCACATGTATTTAGGAAAGATGGTAAGATTTTTACTATTAGTCCTCAGTGCATCTTTTGCATACATTAATTTTCAAGCTAAACTTTCATTGCTAAGTATATTAATTACTATACGATGTTATTCAACAAGGACTCCCGATGACAGTTGTGCCTCAGTGGATCGAGACTAAAGGTCGCATGTCAATTGTTAGCTTACGGCCAAGATATCCTACAGTGCACATGAGTGCATTCAGGATTTCTGAAAGCGATGAATGCTTAATAGTGAAAGATTGGAGCACAATTGTTAACGATCGCAGAGAAGTACTAGGGGGCAGCAATCAGAAGCGCAACCCACGATTAGGAGACATGTTCATCTGCATGCTCCAATATGATGAATCAGGAGAGCTATACATGTTCTATGCTATTTTACCTGAGAGAGAGCAGCAGGAGTGATTTAGCTAGTTATCATGCTCTTAGTACTTGTTGTCCTCTCATGCGTGTCCATGTTCTTCGTCCTGAACTTAATCTCAAAGAGTGATTTGCTTTTGTGGTGTTATGAACGCTTATAATATGATGATGATGATGATGAGTTATTATATCATTTATGAAAGAAACCGCATATTAGTTTCAACTGGATGGATCCTAGCTAAGTGATCAAGTATATGCCATATCCATATTACTTAGATCACTAAGTGATCAAGTATATGCCATATCCATATTACTTGATCACTTAGTGATCAAGTAATATGGATATGGCATATACTTGATCACTTAGCTAGGATCCACATGCATCCAGTCGAAACTAATCTGCGGTACTTTCACCTAATGATTTAACAACTCATTATAATGTAAAACAATCACTAAATTAAATTGAAAACACAAAACTAAAGGAAAAATAAAAATTAAAACCAAAACACACCCAAACATTTAGTACCGGTACTAATGTCCTACACGCACCCGGGCCTCGCTCGTGCTACGTGGTGGCACGTTAGCGCCGGTTCGTGCCAAACTGGTACTAAAGGGGGGGCTTTAGTCTCCACTCCATAGTGCCGGTTGCAGAATCGGCACTAAAGGCCCTTACGAACCGGTGATAAAGGCCGGTTCTGCACTAGTGCAAAGGCCTCTGCTTCCCGCCCTTTGGGTTGCTGAAAAGTGACCTTTGGTCCCGGTTGGTGCCACCAACCGAGACTAAAGGGGGGCATTGGTCCCGGTTGGTGCCACGAACCGGGACCAATGCTTCATCTATATAAGAAAACACTTAGCAGTTTCTGCAAAAATCACTTCTTCTCCGCCCCGACGCCCCCACTCTGCTCCTTGTCACCGTCGCTGCCGAGCCCTGGCCCGACGCCGTCAGGCTGCTTCATCTCGCCGCCGCCGCCGAGCCCTGCCCCGACACCGTCAGGCTTCTCCACCGCGTCATCGCCGATGCCGTCGGGCTCCTCCACCTCGCCGTCGCCACCACTCCCCGCGCCCCTGCTCGCCCCGCCGCCGCCCGCCGCGCGCCCCTGCCCGCCCCGACGCCCCCCGCGATGCCGCCCCGCTCCTCCCTCGACGCGTCCCTCTGTGAGCACCGCGCCCCTGCCGGCCCCGCCGCCGCCGTGCTTTTTTAGTTATATATGCTTTTTTTACATGTTTTTAGATGTTTTTACATATTTTTAGATTTTTCATATATGTATGTATGTATTTTTCAGATATATGTATTTTTTGATGTATGTTCATATATGTATGTATGTATTTTTTACATGTTTTTGTATGTATGTATGTATTTTTTTCAATTGTAATGTGCATGATGTTTTAAAAATACATATATGCAAAAGTTAGATGTTTAGAAAAGTTTTATCTATATATGTTCTCCGATTTAGTACATTTTAGGTTACTTTCATTTTTAGAAAAGTTTTATATATTTAGGAAGAAGTAAGAGAAGGAAGAAGGAAGAAGAAGAAAAAGTTTTATATATGCAAAAGTTACATTGTTAGGAAAGTTTTATATATCTAGCTAGGAAAGGAAGAAGAAGAAAAAGAAGGAGGGGAAAAAGGAACATAAGAAGAGGAAGAAAGGAGAAGAAGAGGAGAGGAAGAAGAGGAGAAATAAACAAGAAGAGGAAAAAAGAAGAAAAAGAAGAGGAGAAGAAGAAATCCTCTCCCGATATGTCGTTGTCTTATTATTTCTTCTCCTCTTTTTATTTCTTCTTCGTCTTCTTATTTTTTATCGGGTATGTCGTTGTCGATATACCCCCTCCCGATAACTTCAACATGAGGGGAGGGGGTCGATATACCCACTCACCGATAACATTATTTTCCCATGTATGTATGTCGTCGTTGTCGATATAACCCCCTCCCCGATAACTTCGACATGAGGGGCGGTCGGTATATATACCACCTCTCGACCGCGATAACTTATACCACGGGAGCACCCCCCGGCCCTCTCGCTCGACCAGAACTCTCGAGGACACCCAAACCCTAGAAAAAAAGATGTCGGTCTTCTACCCCCTCCCGCCGCGCCCCTACCCAACAAACTCTCTCGAGGGCACCCCAAACCCTTGAAGCATTGTCGAGGCCACCCCAAACCCTTGAAGCGTTGTCGAGGCCACCCCAAACCCTTGAAGCGAGCACCACCTTCTCCCCCGAAATCCAACTATGATCGCATTATTGAAAAGTCATTTATCGAAGCAGAGCGGTCGGGAAGTACTATCAGTGATCAAAGGTTAGCATAACGACGAGCTGGGAAAAAATTGCCCAGCTCGGCGAACAAGCGAACCAATCGTGCCCCCCGCTCAAGGTGTCTAGCGATATCGTCGCTAATCATCCGGAGATTTTGCCCAATACCAATCTTGGAGATTACCTGCCCGACGATGCACATTATGATTTCTTAGAGGTGGACGAACACAAATACCATTACGGGAAGTCTCTCGTGAAAGATGAAAGATCTCTAACAACGATGATGCGAAGATTCCATGATTGGTACATGAAAACCTGCAGAGAGTCTGGGGGGATGAATACTTTGATGCTGAGAGTTAAAGAGGGGCATGACCTCATTGGAATTGAACTGTTGAATGTTCCATTTGAGGAGTTCTTCCAGTTTTTCAATCAAAAGGCCCTTGATAAATTAACGGTCACTTGCTACTGTTTGTAAGTACTACTTCTGTCATTAAGTCTCTCTCTATATATAGGTCAGCTCTTTCATTGCATGTATATATAATTATCCTCACTATATTATGCAGATTGAAGATCGCCAAATTGAAGAAAAGACAAATCGGTAATATTGGGTTCATTAACACAAATCTCATAGATCAATTTATGGTGAATTTCAAGCCAGAGATACCGAGGCCAACTTGCTACGATCGTTGGTAATAAATCAAAACAAAGATATAATACTCTTTCCTTACAACTTCAAGTGAGTGTTACTGTCTTGTGTATATTCGGTTTCCCTTATTAGTCGAGGTTATCGTAATGTAATTGATGAGTTATGCATGCGTGCGCAGGTTCCACTATGCATGTTCTCCTAGAGATTAAGCTTGAGCAGGGACTAGTAACCGTCTTAGACTCGAGACGAAAAAATCCCCAGGAGTATGCGGACATGACTGAAATGCTCGAGAAGTAAGTTAAGTCGATCATTATCGTACCATATCGGCAACTTTGTTCATTTCCTGATATCAAGTAATTGTTTTTTTTGTCTGGCAGGGTTTGGAAAAAATTTACCTCAAAAGCTCCGGGACTGCCGAGGAAGCTGTGATTTACACACCCGAAAGTAAGTACTACTAGCTAGTTCCGCGCATCTCCTAGTGATTCAAGCGCTAGTTTCATCAATACCATTTAGCATGCTTGCTTATCAGTTTGATTGACCTCTATTTCTTATAAAGTGGTTGTGGCAGGAAGCCGGGAATGATTACTGTGGATACTACGTTTGCGAGTCCATCCGCCACACGACCTGTGAGCGGGGCTACTCTAACAAACAATATGAAGTGCGTAAGCAATAATATTCACAATTTTATTTTATTACCATCATTTGTGTTTAGTTTCATTCAATCATATATATGTATTGACCCCCTTCTTCAAATTAGATGTTTCGGATGCGGGATGAACTCCTAACAGTAGATCGGATGCGAGCAATTCAAGAGGAATTGGCGGCATTCTTTCTTGACCACGTGATCGATAAAGACGGAGAATACCATGTGGACCCTGCGTTCATATATAATTAGGGGATTATATTGTAAGAGATCTTATATTGTATATATGTAGCCAGTAGCGTCGGATAGATATACGAAAACTTGTTGTTCGACCAATCTCTCGGAGAAGTAGAGGTCGATATCATTTCTCTCTGTATGCATATGTTCATGACGATCTTCTGTTTCCTTCATTTGCTTACTAGCTAGCGTGTCGAGTCCTCTCTATACGTATAGTACGTAGCGTCGACCAAGCACGGAGATAAGAGAGGACACTTCTCTCTATTAATTAGCTAGCTAACACAATATATGAAACACCTAAATTAACCCGCCAGAACCCCCTAAACCCACCCCTTTCAAAAAAACATCAGCTCCGGCCAGCTGCTGACGCGTGGATGCCTTTTGTTGCCACCAACCGGGACCAAAAGCCCTCCTGCCTAGGCTCGCCGCAGCGGCCACGTGGAGGCCCATCTGTCCTGGTTCGTGTAAGAACCGGGACTAAAGGCCTAGGGCTTTAGTAACGACCCTTTATTCTCGCTTCCTCAACCGGGACAGATGGGCCTTACGAACCGGGACAAATGGCCATTTTTCTACTAGTGCTTGCAGCGACGCCCGACGCACGGCAACGTCGTCGAACAACGGAGGCAGCAATTCTGGAGGTCCAGCCGTCCCAATCTCTGGCGATCTTCATTTTCGGCCTCCACGCAAATCCCAGTGCTCGATGGAATGGAATCAAGAAAGAGAGACAATCAACCGAAGCAAATATCAAAGTCGATCTAATTGCTACACACTCCCTCGATCCTATAATATAAGAGCGTTTTTAATTCTGTATGCAACAAACTTTGTCATCAGTATGTCTGGCATAGATGGGCTGCACACGCAGCGGCTGCCTACATACATGCAGCAGCGGGAAGAACAAGTGAAAACACACGACCATGGCCTTCCGCCTCAGCGTGGCTCCGCTGCAGCCCCGACTCCTCTTGGAGTGGAGACGGCCAACGGCCAAGGCGACGCTCCTTCTTGCCGGCGATGACTGCGGTGCTTGCGTGGCTCCGCTGCGGTGCTCGCTTGCCGATGACTGCGGTGCTCGCGCCCACGCGACACCAGGCTACGGCGGTCGAATGAAGCGGTGGCCAACGGCCATGGCCGCTAAAAGTGCGGCATGGGCCTCTCGCCGGCGACGGTTACGGGATGGCTCCGATCAGGGAGCCGCACAGGAGTAAGAAAGGGAATTCCTTTCAGCCATTTCTTGATTTAGTCCTCTGACTTCATTGAAGCTGCTAAACTAATTAATGCTTAAATCACAACAAATATGAGAAACGATTTCTAATAAGCTAGGAAGTGGGCGCTTATGCCATAGGGCCGCCAGAAGAACTATGCGTCAGTACAGAATGCAGTTTACAAATAATTTCCCTATTGATAATGTTGCAAGTTGTTAGCAGGCGAGCAACTTGAATATGGTCTCTGGATTACAAATAATGATGAATTAATTATCCAATTCAGTTTTGTTAAATGTACAACCTCACAAAGAGATGCAAGAACATAAAGTTCAACCGACATTTGCTTCCTACTGTCAGCTGTCATATACATGAAGAAAGGATACCAGATGTTAAACATGATATCAAATGTTAATGTTCAATAATTTCTAACATCTTAGAATTAAATATCATGAGTCAAGACGAATTAGGATAAAAGAACAACACCAAGAAGAATTAGGACGAAATCTTAACACCAAGATGAAGGCCTGATACGTCTCCAACGTATCTATAATTTTTTATTGTTTCATGCTATTATATTATCTGTTTTGAATGTTTCATGGGCTTTACTAAGCACTTTTATATTATTTTTGTGACTAACCTATTAACCGAAGGCCTAGTGCAAATTGCTGTTTTTTTGCGTATTTCAGTGTTTCGCAGAAAAGGAATATCAAACGGAGTCCAAACGGAATGAAACCTTCGGGAGAGTTATTTTTGGAACAAACGTGATCCAGGGGACTTGGAGTGGACGTCAAGAAAGAAGTGAGGAGGCCACAAGGCAGGGAGGCGCGCCTGCCCCCCTGGGTGCGGCCCCCACCCTCGTGGGCCCCTCGCAGCTCCACCGACCTACTTCCTCCTCCTATATATATCCATATACCCCGAAAACATTCAGGAGCACCACGAAACCCTATTTCCACCGCCGCAACCTTCTGTACACCTCAGATCCCATCTTGGGGCCTTTTCCGGCGCTCCGCCAGAGGGGGAATCGATCACGAAGGGCTTCTACATCAACACCATGGCCTCTCGGACAATGCGTGAGTAGTTTACCACAGACCTTCGGGTCCATACTTATTAGCTAGATGGCTTCTTCTCTCTCATTGGATCTCAATACAAAGTTCTCCTCGATCTTCTTGGAGATCTATTCGATGTAATTCTTTTTGCGGTGTGTTTGTCGAGATCCGATGAATTGTGGGTTTATGATCAAGATTATCTATGAACAATATTTGAATCTCCTCTGAATTCTTTTATGTATGATTTAATATCTTTGCAAGTCTCTTTGAATTATCAGTTTGGTTTGGCCTACTAGATTGATCTTTCTTGCAATGGGAGAAGTGCTTAGCTTTGGTTTCAATCTTGCGTTGCTCGATCCCATTGACAGAAAGGGAAACGACATTTATTGTATTGTTTCCATCGAGGATAAAAAGTTGGGGTTTATATCATATTGCTTGAGTTTATCCCTCTACATTATGTCACCTTGCCTAATGCGTTACTCTGTTCTTATGAACTTAATACTTTAGATGCATATTGGATAGCGGTCGATGTGTGGAGTAATAGTAGTAGATGCAGAATCGTTTCGGTCTACTTGTCGCGGACGTGATGCCTATATACATGATCATGCCTAGATATTCTCATAACTATGCACTATTCTATGAATTGCTCAACCGTAATTTGTTCACCCACCGTAATACTTATGCTATCTTGATAGAAGCCACTATTGAAACCCACGGCCCCCGGATCTATTTTCCATCATATTAATCTCCCGTCAACTAGCTATTTCTGGCGCCGTTTATTTTGCGATCTTTACTTTTCAATCTATACAACAAAAATACCAAAAATATTTATCTTATTATCTCTATCAGATCTCACTTTTGCAAGTGGCCGTGAAGGGATTGACAACCCCTTTATCGCGTTGGTTGCAAGGTTCTTATCTGTTTGTGCAGGTATGAGGGATTTGCGTGTAGTCTCCTATTGGATTGATACCTTGGTTCTCAAAAACTGAGGGAAATACTTACGCTACTTTGCTGCATCACCCTTTCCTCTTCAAAGGAAAACCAACGCATGCTCAAGAGGTAGCAAGGCCATGCGCAGAACGGCTACTCGCAACCTTGACTTCGAGGGTACGTCCGCGCGTAAATCTTTTCTTGAAGTAAATATGCCCTAGAGGCAATAATAAAGTTGTTATTTATATTTCCTTATATCATGATAAATATTTATTATTCATGCTAGAATTGTATTAACCGGAAACTTAGTACATGTGTGAATACATAGACAAACAGAGTGTCACTAGTATGCCTCTACTTGACTAGCTTGTTGAATCAAAGATGGTTAAGTTTCCTAGCCATAGACATGAGTTGTCATTTGATTAACGATATCACATCATTAGAGAATGATGTGATTGACTTGACCCATTCCGTTAGCTTAGCACTTGATCGTTTAGTATATTGCTATTGCTTTCTTCATGACTTATACATGTTCCTATGACTATGAGATTATGCAACTCCCGAATACTGGAGGAACACTTTGTGTGCTACCAAACGTCAGAACGTAAGTGGGTGATCATAAAGGTGCTCTACACGTGTCTCAGATGGTACTTGTTGAGTTGGCATAGATCGAGATTAGGATTTGTCACTCCGATTGTCGGAGAGGTATATATCTCTGGACCCTCTTGGTAATGCACATCACTATAAGCCTTGCAAGCAATGAAACGAATGAGTTAGTTGCGGGATGATGTATTACGAGTAAAGAGACTTGCCGGTAACGAGATTGAACTAGGTATTGAGATACCGACGATCGAATCTCGGGCAAGTAACATACCGATGACAAAGGGAACAACGTATGTTGTTATGCGGTTTGACCGATAAAGATCTTCGTAGAATATTTAGGAACCAATATGAGCATCCAGGTTCCTCTATTGGTAACAGACCGGAGATGAGTCTCGGTCATGTCTACATAGTTCTCAAACCCGTAGGGTCCGCACGCTTAACGTTCGGTGACGATCGGTATTATGAGTTTATATGTTTTGATGTACCGAAGGTAGTTCGGAGTCCCGGATATGATCACGGACATGATGAGGAGTCTCGAAATGGTCGAGAGATAAAGATTGATATATTGGATGACTATGTTTGGACTTCCGAAGGGTTCCGAGAGAGTTTGGACAGATACCGGAGTACCGGGGGGTTACCGGAACCCCCCGGGGAGTGTAATGGGCCTCATGGGCCTTGGTGGAGAGAGGAAGGGGCGGCCAGGGCAGGCCGCGCGCCCCCTCCCCTATAGTCCGAATTGGACAAGGAAGGGGGGCGACGCCCCCCATTTTCCTTCCCCCTCTCTCCTCCTTCCTTCCCTCCTACTCCTACTCTTGGAAGGGGTGGAATCCTACTCCCGGTGGGACTAGACGCCCCTTGGGGCGCACCTAGGAGGCCGGCCTCCTCCCCCTCCTCCACTCCTATATATACGGGGGAGGAGGGCACCCCATAGACACAAGTTGATCATTGATCTCTTAGCCGTGTGCGGTGCCCCCCTCCACCATAATCCACCTCGGTCATATCGTAGCGGTAACTTAGGCGAAGCCCTGCGTCGGTAACTTCATCATCACTGTCATCACGCCGTCGTGCTGATGGAACTCTCCCTCGAAGCTCTACTAGATTGTGAGTTCGTGGGACGTCACCGAGCTGAACGTGCGCAGATCGCGGGGGTGCCGTACGTTCGGTACTAGGATCGGTCGATCGTGAAGACGTACGACTACATCAACCGTGTTGTCATAACGCTTCCCCTTTCGGTCTACGAGGGTACGTGGACAACACTCTCCCCTCTCGTTGCTATGCATCACAATGATATTGCATGTGCGTAGGAATTTTTTTGAAATTACTACGTTCCCCAACAGTGGCATCCGAGCCAGGTTTATGCGTAGATGTTATATGCACGAGTAGAACACAAGTGAGTTGTGGGCGATACTAGTCATACTGCTAACTAGCATGTCATACTTTGATTCGGCGGTATTGTTGGATGAAGCGGCCCGGACCGACATTACGCGTACGCTTACGCGAGACTGGTTCTACCGACGTGCTTCGCACACAGGTGGCTGGCGGGTGTCAGTTTCTCCAACTTTAGTTGAATCGAGTGTGGCTACGCCCGATCCTTGTGAAGGTCAAAACAACACATACTTGACGAAATATCGTTGTGGTTTTGATGCGTAGGTAAGAACGGTTCTTGCTCAGCTCGTAGCAGCCACGTAAAACTTGCAACAACAAAGTAGAGGACGTCTAACTTGTTTTTGCAGGGCATGTTGTGATGTGATATGGTCAAGTCAAGATGCTAAATTTTATTGTATGAGATGTTCATGTTTTGTAACAGAGTTATCGGCAACTGGCAGGAGCCATATAGTTGTCGCTTTATTGTATGAAATGCAACGGCCATGTAATTGCTTTACTTTATCACTAAGCGGTAGCGATAGTCGTAGAAGCAATAATTGGCGAGACGACAACGATGCTACGATGGAGATCAAGGTGTCGCGCCGGTGACAATGGTGATCATGACGGTGCTTTGGAGATGGAGATCAAAGGCACAAGATGATGATGGCCATATCATATCACTTATATTGATTGCATGTGATGTTTATCTTTTATGCATCTTATTTTGCTTAGATCAACGGTAGCATTATAAGATGATCTCTCACTAAATTTCAAGGTTTAAGTGTTCTCCCTGATGCACCGTTGCGAAAGTTCGTCGTGCCGAGACACCACATGATGATCGGGTGTGATAAGCTCTACGTTCACATACGACGGGTGCAAGCCAGTTTTGCACACGCAGAATACTCGGGTTAAACTTGACGAGCCTAGCATATGTAGGTATGGCCTCGGAACACTGAGACCGAAAGGTCAAGCATGAATCATATAGTAGATATTATCAACTGTTCCCCATTGAAAACTACTCCATCTCACGTGATGATCGGACATGGTTTAGTTGATATAGATCACGTGATCGCTTAGATGATTAGAGGCATGTCTATCTAAGTGGGAGTTCTTAAGTAATTTTGATTAATTGAACTTTAATTTATCATGAACTTAGTACCTGATAGTATTTTGCATGTCTATGTTGTTGTAGATAGATGGCCTGTGCTGTTGTTCCGTTGAATTTTAATGCGTTCCTTGAGAAAGCAAAGTTGAAAGATCATGGTAGTAATTACACGGACTGGGTCCGTAACTTGAGGATTATCCTCATTGCTGCAATGAAGAATTACGTCCTGGAAGCACCGCTAGGTGCCAGACCCGCTGCAGGAGCAACGCCAGATGTTATGAACGTCTCGCAGAGCAAAGTTGATGACTACTCGATAGTTTAGTGTGCCATGCTTTACAGCTTAGAACCGGGACTTCAACGAAGTTTTGAACGTCATGGAGCATATGAGATGTTCTAGGAGTTGAAGTTAATATTTCAAGCAAATGCCCGGATTGAGAGATATGAAGTCTCCAATAAGTTCTACAGTTGCAAGATGGAGGAGAATAGTTCTGTCAGTGAGCATATACTCAAAATGTCTGGGTATAGCAATCACTTGATTCAACTGGGAGTTAATCTTCCGGATGATAGCGTCATTGACAGAATTCTTCAATCACTGCCACCAAGCTACAAGAGCTTCGTGATGAAATATAACATGCAAGGGATGGATAAGATAATTCCCGAGCTCTTCGCAATGCTAAAGGCTGCGGATGTAGAAATCAAGAAGGAGCATCAAGTGTTGATGGTCAACAAGACCACCAGTTTCAAGAAAAAGGGTAAAGGGAAGAAGGGGAACTTCAAGAAGAACGGAAAGCAAGTTGCTGCTCAAGTGAAGAAGCCCAAGTCTAGACCTAAGACTGAGACTGAGTGATTCTACTGCAAAGGGACTGGTCACTGGAAGCGGAACTGCCCCAAGTATTTGGCGGATAAGAAGGATGGCAAGGTGAACAAGGGTATATGTGATATACATGTTATTGATGTGTACTTACTAATGCTCGCAGTAGCACCTGGGTATTTGATACTGGTTCTGTTGCTAATATTTGCAACTCGAAACAGGGACTACGGATTAAGCGAAGATTGGCTAAGGACGAGGTGACGATGCGCGTGGGAAATGGTTCCAAAGTCGATGTGATCGCGGTCGGCATGCTACCTCTACATCTACCTTCGGGATTAGTTTTAGACCTGAATAATTGTTATTTGGTGCCAGCGTTGAGCATGAACAATATATCTGGATCTTTTTTGATGCGAGACGGTTATTCATTTAAATCTGAGAATAATGGTTGTTCTATTTATATGAGTAATATCTTTTATGGTCATGCACCCTTGAAGAGTGGTCTATTTTTTATGAATCTCGTTAGTAGTGATACACATATTCATAATATTGAAGCCAAAAGATGCAGAGTTGATAATGATAGTGCAACTTATTTGTGGCACTGCCGTTTAGGTCATATTGGTGTAGAGCGCATGAAGAAACCTCATTCCGATGGACTTTTGGATCACTTGATTATGAATCACTTGGTACTTGCGAACCATGCCTCATGGGCAAGATGACTAAAACTCCGTTCTCCGGAACAATGGAGCGAGCAACAAATTTGTTGGAAATCATACAAACCGATGTATGTGGTCCTATGAATGTTGAGGCTCGCGGCGGGTATCGTTATTTTCTCACCTTCACAGATGATTTGAGAAGATATGGTTATATCTACTTGATGAAACTTAAGTCTGAAACATTTGAAAAGTTCAAAGAATTTCAGAGTGAAGCGGAAAATCATCGTAACAAGAAAATAAAGTTTCTACGATCTCATCGTGGAGGAGAATATTTGAGTTACAAGTTTGGTCTTCATTTGAAACAATGCGGAATAGTTTCGCAACCCACGCCACCCGGAACACCACAGCGTAATGGTGTGTCCGAACATCGTAATCGTACTTTACTAGATATGGTGTGATCTATGATGTCTCTTACTGATTTACCGCTATCATTTTGGGGTTATGGTTTAGAGACAACTGCATTCACATTAAATAGGGCACCAACTTAGTCCGTTGAGACGACGCCTTATGAACGTTGGTTTGGCAAGAAACCAAAGTTGTCGTTTCTTAAAGTTTGGGGCTGCGATGCTTATGTAAAAAAGCTTCAACCTGATAAGCTCGAACCCAAATCGGAGAAATGTGTTTTCGTAGGATACCCAAAGGAGAGTATTGGGTACACCTTCTATCACAGATCTGAAGACAAAATATTCGTTGCTAAGAATGGATCCTTTTTAGAGAAGGAGTTTCTCTCGAAAGAAGTGAGTGGGAGGAAAGTAGAACTTGATGAGGTAACTGTACGTGCTCCCTTATTGGAAAGTATCTCATCACAGAAATCAGTTCCTGTGACTCCTACACCAATTAGTGAGAGATGCTAATGATGATGATCATGTAACTTCAGATCGAGTTACTACCGAACCTCGTAGGTCAACCAGAGTAAGATCCACACCAGAGTGGTACGGTAATCCTGTTCTGGAGGTCATGTTACTTGACCATGACGAACCTAAGAACTATGAGGAAGCGATGATGAGCCCAGATTCCGCAAAATGGCTTGTGTCCATGAAATCTGAGATGGGATCCATGTATGAGAACAAAGTGTGGACTTTGGTTGACTTGCCCGATGATCGGCAAGCCATCGATAATAAATGGATCTTCAAGAAGAAGACTGACGTTGACGGTATAATGTTACTGTCTACAAAGCTTGACTTGTTGCGAAAGGTTTTCGACAAGTTCAAGGAGTTGACTACGTTGAGACTTTCTCGCCCGTAGCGATGCTTAAGTCCGTCCGAATCATGTTAGCAATTGCCACATTTTATGATTATGAGATTTGGCAAATGGATGTAAAGACTGCATTCCTGAATGGATTTCTGAAAGAAGAGTTGTATATGATGCAACCTGGAGGTTTTATCGATCCAAAGGATGCTAACAAAGTGTGCAAGCTCCAGTGATCCATCTATGGACTGGTGCAAGCATCTCGGAGTTGGAATAAACGTTTTGATAGTGTGATCAAAGCATATGGTTTTATACAGACTTTTGGAGAGCCTGCATTTACAAGAAAGTGAGTGGGAGCTCTGTAACATTTCTAATATTATATGTGGATGACATATTGTTGATTGGAAATGATATAGAATTTCTGGATAGCATAAAAGGATACTTGAATAAAAGTTTTTCAATGAAAGACCTCGGTGAAGCTTCTTATATATTAGGCATCAAGATCTATAGAGATAGATCAAGACGCTTAATTAGACTTTCAAAAAGCACATACCTTGATAAAGTTTTGAAGAAGTTCAAAATGGATCAAGCAAAGAAAGGGTTCTTGCCTGTGTTACAAGGTGTGAAGTTGAGTCAGACTCAATGTCCGACCACTGCAGAAGATAGAGAGAAAATGAAAGGTGTTCCCTATGCTTCAGCCATAGGCTCTATCATGTATGCAATGCTGTGTTCCAGACCTGACGTGTGCCTTGCTATAAGTTTAGCAGGGAGGTACCAAAGTAATCCAGGAGTGGATCACTTGACAGTGATCAAGAACATCCTGAAATACCTGAAAAGGACTAAGGATATGTTTCTCGTTGATGGAGGTGACAAAGAGCTCGTCGTAAATGGTTACGTCGATGCAAGCTTTGACACTGATCTGGATAACACTAAGTCACAAACCGGATACGTGTTTATATTGAACGGTGGAGCTGTCAGTTGGTGCAGTTCTAAGCAAAGCATCGTGGCGGGATCTACGTGTGAAGCGGAGTACATAGCTGCTTCGGAAGCAGCAAATGAAGGAGTCTGGATGAAGGAGTTCATATCTGATCTAGGTGTCATACCTAGTGCATCGGGTCCAATGAAAATCTTTTGTGACAATACTGGTGCAATTGCCTTGGCAAAGGAATCCAGATTTCACAAGAGAACCAAGCACATCAAGAGACGCTTCAATTCCATCCGCGATCAAGTCAAGGAGGGAGACATAGAGATTTGCAAGATACATACGGATCTGAATGTTGCAGACCTGTTGACTAAGCCTCTCTCACGAGCAAAACATGATCAGCACCAAGACTCCATGGGTGTTAGAATCATTACTGTGTAATCTAGATTATTGAATCTAGTGCAAGTGGGAGACTGAAGGAAATATGCCCTAGAGGCAATAATAAATTTGTTATTTATATTTCCTTATATCATGATAAATGTTTATTATTCATGCTAGAATTGTATTAACAGGAAACTTAGTACATGTGTGAATACATAGACAAACAGAGTGTCACTACTATGCCTCTACTTGACTAGCTCGTTGAATCAAAGATGGTTAAGTTTCCTAGCCATAGACATGAGTTGTCTTTGATTAACGGGATCACATCATTAGAGAATGATGTGATTGGCTTGACCCATTCCGTTAGCTTAGCGTTCGATCGTTTAGTATATTGCTATTGCTTTCTTCATGACTTATACATGTTCCTATGACTATGAGATTATGCAACTCCCGAATACCGGAGGAACACTTTGTGTGCTACCAAACATCACAATTTAACTGGGTGATTGTAAAGGTGCTCTACAGGTGTCTCCGATGGTACTTGTTGAGTTGGCATAGATCAAGATTAGGATTTGTCACTCCAATTGTCGGAGAGGTATCTCTAGGCCCTCTCGGTAATGCACATCACTTTAAGCTTCGCAAGCAATGCGACTAATGAGTTAGTTGCGGGATGATGTATTACGGAACGAGTAAAGAGACTTGCTGGTAACGAGATTGAACTAGGTATTGAGATACCGACGATCGAATCTCGGGCAAGTAACATACCGATGACAAAGGGAACAACATATATTGTTATGCGGTTTGACCGATAAAGATCTTGGTAGAGTATGTGGGAACCTTGGTTATTGACCGGAGACGAGTCTCGGTCATGTCTACATAGTTCTCGAACCCGTAGGGTCCGCATGCTTAACGTTCGATGACGATCGGTATTATGAGTTTATGTGTTTTGATGTACCGAAGGTAGTTCGGAGTCCCGGATATGATCACGGACATGACGAGGAGTCTCGAAATGGTCGAGACATAAAGATCGATATATTGGATGACTATGTTTGGACTGCAGAAGGGTTTCGAGAGAGTTTGGACAAATACCGGAGTACCGGAACCCCCCGGGGAGTGTAATGGGCCTCATGGGCCTTGGTGGAGAGAGGAAGGGGCGGCCAGGGCAGGCCGCGCGCCCCTCCCCCTCTAATCCGAATTGGACAAGGAAGGGTGGCGGTGCCCCCCTTTTTCCTTCCCCCTCTCTCCTCCTTCCTTCCCTCCTACTCCTACTCTTGGAAGGGGTGGAATCCTACTCCCGGCGGGAGTAGGACTCCCCTTGGGGCGCGCCTAGGAGGTTGGCCTCCTCCCCTTCCTCCACTCCTTCATATACGGGGGAGGGGGGCACCCCATAGACACAAGTTGATCATTGATCTCTTAGCCGTGTGCGGTGCCCCCCTCCACCATAATCCACCTCGGTCATATCGTAGCGGTGCTTAGGCGAAGCCTTGCGCCGGTAATTTCATCATCACCGTCGCCACGCCGTCGTGCTGACGGAACTCTCCCTCGGCCTCAACTGGACCAAGAGTACGAGGGACGTCATCGAGTTGAACGTGTGCTGAACAAGGAGGTGCCGTACGTCCGGTGTTGAGATCGGTCGGATCGTGAAGACGTACGACTACATCAACCGCGTTGATATAACGCTTCCACTTTCGGTCTACGAGGGTACGTGAACACACTCTCCCCGCTCGTTGCTATGCTTCTCCTAGATAGATCTTGCGTGATCATAGGAATTTTTTTGAAATACTACGTTCCCCAACAGTGGCATCCGAGCCAGGTCTATGCGTAGATGTTATATGCACGAGTAGAACACAAAGAGTTGCGGGCGATAACAGTCATACTGCTTACCAGCATGTCATACTTTGATTCGGCGGTATTGTTGGATGAAGCGGCCCAGACCGACATTACATGACCGCGTTAATGAGACTGGTTCTACCGACGTGCTTCGCACACAGGTGGCTAATGGGTTTCTGTTTCTCCAGCTTTAGTTGAATCGAGTGTGACTACGCCCGGTCCTTGTTGAAGGTTAAAACATCACGCTTGATGAAAAATCGTTGTGGGTTTGATGTGTTGGTAAGAATGGTTCTTGCTAAGCCCGTAGCATCCACGTAAAACTTGCAACAACAGAGTAGAGGACGTCTAACTTGTTTTTGCAGGGCATGCTGTGATGTGATATGGTCAACACGTGATGATATATAATTTGTTGTACGAGATGATCATGTTTTGTAACAGTTATCGGCAACTTGCAGGAGCCTTACGGTTGTCGCTTTATTGTATGAAATGCAATTGCCATGTAATTGCTTTATTTTATCACTAAGCGGTAGCGATAGTCGTAGAAGCAATAGTTGGTGAGACGACAATGATCCTTCGATGGAGATCAAGGTGTCAAGCCGGTGACGATGGTGATCATGACGATGCTTTGGAGATGGAGATCAAAGGCACAAGATGATGATGGCCATATCATATCACTTGTATTGATTGCATGTGATGTTTATCCTTTATGCATCTTATTTTGCTTAGTTCGACGGTAGCATTATGAGATGATCCCTTACTAAAATTTCAAGGTATAAGTGTTCTCCTGAGTATGCACCATTGCGACAGTTCTTCGTGCTGAGACACCACGTGATGATCGAGTGTGATAAGCTCTACGTTCACATACAACGGGTGCAAGCCCGTTTTGCACACGCAGAATACTCGGGTTAAACTTGACGAACCTAACATATGCATATATGGCCTCGGAGCACTGAGACCGAAAGGTCGAGCGTGAATCATATAGTAGATATGATCAAATAGTGATGTTCACCATTGAAAACTACTCCATCTCACGTGATGATCGGACATGGTTTAGTTGATATGGATCACCTGATCAGTTAGATGATTAGAGGGATGTCTATCTAAGTGGGAGTTCTTAAGTAATATGATTAATTGAACTTTAATTTATCATGAACTTAGTACCTGATAGTATTTTGCATGTCTTTGTTGTAGATCAATAGCTCGCGTATAGCTCCCTTATTTTATTCTTGATATGTTCCTAGAGAAAAATAAGTTTAAAGATGTTAGTAGCAATGACACTACTACAAAAACAGCTATAGCCAATATGGACGCTAATGGCGCACTGTACATGTGGTGCGCCATTACTAAATACTAATGGCGCACCATGTGTTGGTGCGCCATTAGTGTGAAAATACTAATGTGCACCACATCCACGGTGCGCCATTAGTCTGAATTTTTTTTAATTTTTTTAAAACTACTAATGGCGCACCATGGGATGGTGCGCCATTAGTAGTTCAACTAGTAATGGCGCACCATCCCACGGTGCGCCATTAGTAATTATGTTTCAAAAAAAAAATTCAATTTTTTTTTATTTTTATTTTTTAAACTACTATGGCGCACCGTGGGACGGTGCGCCATTACTAGTTCAACTACTAATGGCGCACCACTCCCACGGTGCGCCATTACTAGTTGAACTACTAATGGCGCACCACTCATAGGTGCGCCATTAGTAATTTTGTTACAAATTTTGTTTCAAAAGTTTTTTTTTGAAAAACTACTAATGGCGCACGGTTGGGGTGGTGCGCCATTACTAGTTGAACTACTAATGGCGCACCACCCCCACGGTGCGCCATTAGTAACATGGCCCATTCCACCGAATGCACCCCCCCCCCTTGGACCGCCTTTTCAGTTTAAAAAAAATAAAAGAAAATGATGGAAATGTCAAAAAAATAAAATAAAATAAGTTTCCATGTGATATGTGGTCTAGTTGTTGGGAAATTAACAAATATGAATTTCGACTTTATTTGCAAAATCTCTCTGGAATTTCTTAAATGGGCATAACTTTTGCATACGAACTCGGATGAAAAAGTTTTTTATATGAAAAATCATCTACTCGAGGGAACCCCGTTAAACATTTTCAAAATCCCCAAAAACCTAACAGAAAAAAAGTTACGGGGCTTTTAAGATCTAGAGGGAAAAAAATTCAAAACTTTCAAACTTACTAGTGGCGCACCGTTTGCTAGGTGCGCCACTAGTAACAGAAAAAAATTGGTTTCGAAAAAAAAATTGATTTTTTTTTCAAAATATGATACGTAATATGACCGGGAAGTTTGAAATATTTTTTCAAAATTTCATCATACTCATGAACATGAACAAAGTCCTAGACATCAAGAAGGTTTAATAGGATTGATATGATAGATATATCAACAAGTGCCTGTGAAGTGAGCTGGTGCTGGGGTTGGATAGAACTGCGAAGTTAAGCATGCTCGGGCTGGAGTAGTGTGAGGATGGGTGACCTTCCGGGAAGTTTGACCATAGAGTGTGATTTGACTTGAGATTAAGCATATTGACCCGAGATTAAGCCATAGTGACCTGAGATTAAGAAAAAAACGAAAAAAAATTCTGAAAAAAATAAAAAAAATTCTGAAAAAAATATTTGAAAAAAATTGTTACTAATGGCGCACTTCTATGTGGTGCGCCATTAGTATACCAGATACTAATGGCGCACCGTGGGCTATACTAATGGCGCACCACAGGTGCGCCATTAGAAAAAATATCTAATGGCGTGGTGCTAGTGGCGCACCTGTAGTGCGCCATTAGTAGCGAAAATAGGTGCGCCACTAGCAGCCCTTTTCCTAGTAGTGATGCGGACTAGCTCCGTGATCTGAGGATTATCCTCATTGCTGCACAGAAGAATTATGTCCTTAAAACACCGCTAGGTAACGCACCTATTGTAGGAGCAGATGCAGACGTTATGCACATTTGGCAAAGCTCGGTATGATGACTACTTGATAGTTTAGTGCATCATGCTTTACGGCTTAGAACCGGGACTTCAGAAATGTTTTCAACGCCACGGAACATATAAGATGTTCCAAGAGTTGAAATTTGTATTTCAGACTCATGCCCGAGTCAAGAGGTATGAGACCTCTGACAAGTATTTTGCCTAGAAGATGGAGGAGAATAGCTCAACCAGTGAGCATGTGCTCAGAATGTCTGAGTACTACAATCGCTTGAAACGAGTGGGAGTTAATCTTCCAGATAAGATAGTGATTGACAGAGTTCTCTAGTCACTATCACCAAGTTACTAGAACTTCGTGATGAACTATAATATGCAAGGGATGACGAAAACGATTCCCCGAGCTCTTCGTGCTGCTGAAATCGGCGAACGTAGAAACCAAGAAAAGCATCAAGTGTTGATGGTTGACAAGACCACTAGTTTCAAGTAAAAGGGCAAGGGAAAGAAAGGGAACTTCAAGAAGAATGGCAAGCAAGTTGCCACTCCCATGAAGAAGCCTAAAGCTAGACCCAAGCCTGAAACTGAGTGCTTCTACTACAAAGGAAATGATCACTAGAAGCAGAACTGCCCCAAATACTTGGCAAATAAGAAGGATGGCAAAGTGAACAAAAGTATATATGATATACATGTTATTGATGTGTACTTTACTAGTGTTCATAGAAGCCCCTAGTTATTTGATACTGGTTCAGTTGCTATGATTAGTAACTCGAAACGGGAGTTACAAAATGAACAAAGCCTAGTTGAGAGTGATACGTCTCCAACGTATCTATAATTTTTGATTGTTCCATGCTATTATATATTCTTTTTTGGATGTTTAATGTGCTTATTTATACACTTTTATATTATTTTTGGGACTAACCTATTAACCGGAGGCCCAGCCCAAATTGCTGTTTTTATGCCTATTTTAGTGTTTTGCAGAAAAAAATCAAACAGAGTCCAAATGAAATGAAACCTTCGGGAACGTGATTTTCTGAACAAACGTGATCCAGAGGACTTGGAGTGGACGTCAAGCAACCAACGAGGCGGCCACGGAGCAGGGGGGCGCCCCCCCCCCCAAGTGCGCCCTCCACCCTCATGGGGCCCTCGTGGCTCCACCGACCTACTTCTTCCTCCTATATACACCTACGTACCCCCAAACCATCAGAAGCGACCACGAAAACCTAATTCCACCGCCGCAACCTTCTGTACCCATGAGATCCCATCTTGGGGCCTTTTCCGGCGTCTTGCCTGAGGGGGCATCGATTACGAAGGGCTTCTACATCAACACCATAGCCTCTCCGGTGATGTGTGAGTAGTTTACCTCAGACCTTCGGGTCCATAGTTATTAGCTAGATGACTTCTTCTCTCTCTTTGGATCTCAATACAAAGTTCTCCTCGATTCTCTTGGAGATATATTGGATGTAATCTTCTTTTGCGGTGTGTTTGTCGAGATCCGATGAATTGTGGGTTTATGATCAAGATTATCCATGAACAATATTTGAATCTTCTCTGAATTCTTTTATGTATGACTGGTTATCTTTGCAAGTCTCTTCGAATTATCAGTTTGGTTTGGCCTACTAGATTGATCTTTCTTGCAATGGGAGAAGTGCTTAGCTTTGGGTTCAATCTTGCGGTGCTCGATTCCAGTGGCAGTAGGGGAAACGACACGTATTGTATTGTTGCTATCGAGGATAAAAAGATGGGGTTTATATCATATTGCATGAGTTTATCCCTCTACATCATGTCATCTTGCTTAAAGCGTTACTCCGTTCTTATGAACTTAATACTCTAGATGCATGCTGGATAGTGGTCGACGTGTGGAGTAATAGTAGTAGAAGCAGAATCGTTTTGGTCTACTTGTCACGTACGTGATGCCTATATACATGATCATACCTAGATATTCTCATAACTATGCTCAATTCTATCAATTGCTCGACAGTAATTCGTTCACCCACCGTAATACTTATGCTCTTGAGAGAAGCCACTATTGAAACCTATGCCCCCCGGGTCTATTTTCCATCATATTAATCTCCCGTTATTTCCATTACTGTTTACTTTGCTTTCTTTACTTTTACTCTTTATCATAAAAATACCAAAAATATTATCTTATCATCTCTATCAGATCTCACTCTCGTAAGTAACCGTGAAGGGATTGACAACCCCTTTATCGCATTAGTTGCGAGGTTCTTATTTGTTCGTGTAGTTGCAAGGGACTTGAGCGTGACCTCCTACTGGATTGATACCTTGGTTCTCAAAAACTGAGGGAAATACTTATGCTACTTTACTGCATCACCCTTTCCTCTTCAAGGGAAAACCAACGCAGTGCTCAAGAGGTAGCAAGAAGGATTTCTGGCGCCGTTGCCGGGGAGGAGTGCGCCAAGTCAAGTCAAGATTTACTCGCAACAACAAGCCATTTTTGGCGCCGTTGTCGACTCTACACAAGTCAAGACATACCAAGTACCCATCACAAACTCTTATCCCTCGCATTACATTATTTGCCATTTGCCTCTCGTTTTCCTCTCCCCCACTTCACCCTTGCCGTTTTATTCACCCTCTCTTTTCCGTTTTCTTCTTTTCTGCTTGCCTTTCTTCCGCCATGTCTGAATCTGGGGAGGTTATCGCTAATGAAGGCAATAATAATAACATGGGAAACTTTGATGCCTTCGAGGATCCTCTTAAGGAACCTACTCTCTTGCATACTAAAAGGTTTCGAGTCGGTAGTGGTAATATTATTGGGAAAGGAGTTATTCAAGATTTCTTTACTTGTGCCGGTGCTTTGCCCATCATGGGTGGCTCTATTCTTCACAGAACTAGTATCCTTGCGGATGTGATATCTTTGCTCGTAGTTGAACTTGAAAGGCAATTTCTTCATATGCATCCTTGCATACAAAGAATTTTCCTAGAATTTTCTAATATTGAGTACTCTTCTGTTAAGCGTGCCGCTACTATCTTTTTGGCCCATGAGTTAAGATTTATAATGAAAGAGGCTAAAGAAATTTTTGCGCATTATAGGGTGGATGCTGGCCATCCTCCCATAGAAGCTATCCTTTTTAATCAAGAAGACATAATGCGTTTACAATCTTTGGATCATGTTTCCTATAATGAAAACCTTAGAAAAAAGGTTCCTACCGATGTTTTAGTTGATAGAATTTCTGAACTTAATGACGACTTTGCTATCCAGAATAATGGGTAAGGCTTTTCTCTTGAGCAAAGACTTGTGACTTTTTGTCAAAAGAACGCTTGTAATGATGAATTGGTTGTGCAATATAAGGGGCCAAGGGGGGAACCCATACCTCCCGAGCTTGATCTTGGGGACTTGTGTCCTATTAAATTTAACCCCTTTGATTACTTTTGCTTGCCACAAAGGAAACTTGCTGCTGAACGTAGAGAATACGAAAGGAGTTTTCATGATTTACCTTACCATTATTATGGCAATACCTAGATCTATTCTTGTTTTTATGCCTAGCTAGGGGCGTTAAATGATAGCGCTTGTTGGGAGGCAACCCAATTTTATTTTTAGTTTTTTGCTTTTTGGTTATGTTTAGGAATAAATCTTTGATCTAGCCTCTGGTTAGATTTGTTTTTGTGTTTTAATTAGTGTTTGTGCCAAGTTAAACGTATAGGATCTTCTTGGATGATAGTTATTTGATCTTGCTGAAAATTCCAGAAACTTTCTGTTCACGAAAACAATTGTTAAAAATCACCAGAACGTGATAAAATACTGATTCAAATTGCAGCAGATCAATAAATAAATTATCTAGGTCGTACTATTTTGGTAGAAGTTTTGGAGTTCTAGAAGTTTGCGTTAGTTACAGATTACTACAGACTGTTCTGTTTTTGACAGATTCTGTTTTTCGTGTGTTGTTTGTTTATTTTGATGAATCTATGGCTATTAAAAGAGCTTATAAACCATAGAGAAGTTGGAATACAGTAGGTTTAACACCAATATAAATAAAGAATAAGTTCATTACAGTACCTTGAATTGGTGTTTTGTTTTCTTTCGCTAACGGAGCTCACGAGATTTTATGTTAAGTTTTGTGTTGTGAAGTTTTCAAGTTTTGGGTAATGATTTGATGGACTATGGAACAATGAGTGGCAAGAGCCTAAGCTTGGGGATGCCCAAGGCACCCCAAGGTAAATCCAAGGACACCAAAAAGCCAAAGCTTGGGGATGCCCCGGAAGGCATCCCCTCTTTCGTCCTCATCCATCGGTAACTTTACTTGGAGCTATATTTTTATTCACCACATGATATGTGTTTTGCTTGGAGCGTCTTGTATGATTTGAGTCATTGTTTGTTAGTTTTCCACAATCATCCTTGATGTACACACCTTTTGAGAGATACACACATGATTCGGAATTTGTTAGAATACTCTATGTGCTTCACTTATATCTTTTGAGCTATATAGTTTTTGCTCTAGTGCTTCACTTATATCTTTTAGAGCATGGCGGTGGTTGTATTTTATAGAAATTGTTGTTCTCTCATGCTTCACTTATATTATTTTGAGAGTCTTAAAACAGCATGGTAATTTGCTTTAATTGTGAAATTAATCTTCCATATTGAGTTCATTGAATATCATGAGAAGTTATATACTTGATAAGTCTTTTGAGATAGGAGGTAATATTAGAGTGTGCTAGTTGAGTAATAGTGAAATTGAGAAATACTTGTGTTAAAGTTGGCAAGTCCCGTAGCATGCACGTATGGTAAAAGTTGTGTGACAATTTTGACACACAGGTGTTCTTTTATTGCTTTCCTTATGAGTGGCGGTCAGGGACGAGCAATGGTCTTTTCCTACCAATCTATCCCTCTAGGGGCATGCGTAGTAGTACTTTGCTTCGAGGGCTAATAAACTTTTGCAATAAGTATATGAGTTCCTTATGACTAATGTGAGTCCATGGATTATACGCGCTCTCAACCTTCCACAAATTTCTAGCCTCTACGGTACCGCGCATTGCCCTTTCTCACCTTGAGAGTTGGTGCAAACTTCGCCGGTGCATCCAAACCCCGTGATATGATACGCTCTATCACACATAAGCCTCCTTATATCTTCCTCAAAACAGCCACCATACCTACCTATCATGGCATTTCCATAGCCATTCCGAGATATATTGCCATGCAACTTTCCACCGTTCCGTTTATTATGACACGCTTCATGATTGTCATATTGCTTTGCATGATCATGTAGTTGACATCGTATTTTGTGGCAAAGCCACCATTCATAATTTTTTCATACATGTCACTCTTGATTCATCGCATATCTCAGTACACCGCCGGAGGCATTCACATAGAGTCATATTTTGTTCTAAGTATTGAGTTGTAATTGTTGAGTTGTAAATAATAAAAGTGTGATGATCATCATTATTAGAGCATTGTCCTATGTGAGGAAAGTATGATGGAGACTATGATTCCCCCACAAGTCGGGATGAGATTCCGGACTAAATAAAAAAAAGAGGCCAAAGAAAAGAAAAAAGGCCCAAGAAAAAAAAGAGAAAAAGAAAAAAAAGAAAAAAAGAGAGAAAAAGAGAGAAGGGACAATGTTATTATCCTTTTTCCACACTTGTGCTTGAAAGTAGCACCGTGATCTTCATGATAGAGAATCTCCTATGTTGTCACTTTCATATACTAGTGGGAATTTTTCATTATAGAACTTGGCTTGTATATTCCAATGATGGGCTTCCTCAAAATGCCCTAGGTCTTCGTGAGAAAGCAAGTTGGATGCACACCCACTTAGTTTCTTTTGTTGCTCTTTCATATATTTATAGCTCTAGTACATGCGTTGCATGGCAATCCCTACTCCTCTCATTGACATCAATTGATGGGCATCTCCATAGCCTATTGATTATCCGCGTCAATGTGAGACTTTATACCTTTTTTGTCTTCTCTCATGAACCCCATCATTCTACTTTACTCCACCCATAGTGCTATATCCATGGCTTGCGCTCATGTATTGCGTAGGAGTTGAAAAGGCTGAAACGCGTTAAAAAGTATGAACCAATTGCTCGGCTTGTCATCGGGGTTATGCATGATGAGAACGTTTGTGTGACAATATTGACACATAGCCTAACTATATGATTTTGTAGGGATAAGCTTTCTTTGGCTATGTTATTTTGATAAGACATAATTGCTTGGTTAGCATGTTTGAAGCATTATTGTTTTTATGTCAACATTAAACTTTTATCTTGAATCTTTCGGATCTGAATATTCATGCCACAATAAAAATATTTACATTGAGAATTATGCTAAGAAGCATTCCACATCAAAAAATCTGTTTTTATCATTTACCTACTCGAGGACGAGCAGGAATTAAGCTTGGGGATGCTTGATACGTCTCCAACGTATCTATAATTTTTTATTGTTCCATGCTATTGTATATTCTGTTTTTGGATGTTTAATGGGCTTATTTATACACTTTTATATTATTTTTGGGACTAACCTATTAACCGGAGGCCCAGCCCAAATTGCTGTTTTTTTTGCCTATTTCAGTGTTTCACAGAAAAAAGATATCAAACGGAGTCCAAACGGAATGAAACCTTCGGGAATGTGATTTTCTGAACAAACGTGATCCAGAGGACTTGGAGTGGACGTCAAGAAACAAACGAGGCCGCCACGAGGCAGGGGGCGCGCCCACCCCCCCTCCCCAGGCGCGCCCTCCACCCTCGGGGGCCCCTCGTGGCTCCACCGACCTACTTCTTCCTCCTATGTATACCTACGTACCCCTAAACCATCAGAAGCGACCATGAAAACCTAATTCCACCGCTGCAACCCTCCGTACCCATGAGATCCCATCTTGGGGCCTTTTCCACCGTCCTGCCGGAGGGGCATCGATCACGGAGGGCTTCTACATCAACACCATAGCCTCTCCGATGATGTGTGAGTTGTTTACCTCAGACCTTCGGGTCCATAGTTATTAGCTAGATGGCTTCTTCTCTCTCTTTGGATCTCAATACAAAGTTCTCCTCGATTCTCTTGGAGATCTATTCGATGTAATCTTCTTTTTGCGGTGTGTTTGTCGAGATCCGATGAATTGTGGGTTTATGATCAAGATTATCTATGAACAATATTTGAATCTTCTATGAATTCTTTTATGTATGATTGGTTATCTTTGCATGTCTCTTCGAATTATCAGTTTGGTTTGGCCTACTAGATTGATCTTTCTTGCAATGGGAGAAGTGCTTAGCTTTGGGTTCAATTGTGCGGTGCTCGATCCCAATGATAGTAGGGGAAACGACACATATTGTATTGTTGCCATCGAGGATAAAAAGATGGGGTTTATATCATATTGCATGAGTTTATCCCTCTACATCATGTCATCTTGCTTAAAGCATTACTCCGTTCTTATGAACTTAATACTCTAGATGCATGCTGGATAGCGGTCGGTGTGTCGAGTAATAGTAGTAGATGCAGAATCGTTTCGGTCTACTTGTCACGGACGTGATGCCTATATACATGATCATACTTAGATATTCTCATAACTATGCTCAATTCTATCAATTGCTCGACAGTAATTCGTTCACCCACCGTAATACTTATGCTGTTGAGAGAAGCCACTGGTGAAACCTATGGCCCCCGGGTCTATTTTCCATCATATTAATCTCCCGTTATTTCCATTACTGTTTACTTTGCTTTCTTTACTTTTACTCTTTATCCTAAAATACCAAAAATATTATCTTATCATCTCTATCAGATCTCATTCTCGTAAGTGACCGTGAAGGTATTGACAACCTCTTTACCGCGTTGATTGCGAGGTTCTTATTTGTTTGTGTAGGTGCAAGGGACTTGAGCGTGACCTCCTACTGTATTGATACCTTGGTTCTCAAAAACTGACGGAAATACTTACGCTACTTTACTGCATCACCCTTTCCTCTTCAAGGGAAAACCAACGCAGTGCTCAAGAGGTAGCAGAGGGCAAGGTGATAATGTGTGTTGGAAGTGATTCCAAGGTTGATAAGATCAGCATCGCACATTCACTTTAGCTTCGGGATTAGTGTTGAACCTAAAATAAATGTTATTTGGTGTTTGCATTGAGCATAATATGAATGGATCATGTTTATTGCAATACGGTTATTCATTTAAGTCAAAGAATAATTGTTATTCTGTTTACATGAATAAAACCTTCTGTGGTCATACACCCAAGGTGAATGGTTTATTGAATCTCGATCGTAGTGATACACATAATATTGATGCTAAAAGATGCAAAGTTGATAATGATAGTGCAACATACTTGTGGCACTGCCGTTTAGGTCATATTGGTGTAAAGCGCATGAAGAAACTCCATGCTGATGGGCTTTTGGAATCACTTGATTATGAATCACTTGATGCTTGCGAACCATGCCTCATGGGCAAGATGACTAAGACTCCGTTCTCCGGAACAATGGAGCGAGCAACTGACTTATTGGAAATAATACATACTGATGTATGCGATCCGATGAGTGTTGAGGCTCGTGGCAGGTATCGTTATTTTCTGACCTTCACAGATGATTTGAGCAGATATGGGTATATCTACTTAATGAAACACAAGTCTGAAACATTTGAAAAGTCCAAAGAATATCAGAGTGAAGTTGAGAATCATCATAACAGGAAAATAAAGTTTCTACGAACTGATCGCGGAGGCGAATATTTGAGTTACGAGTTTGGCCTTCATTTGAAACAATGTGGAATAGTTTCGCAACTCACGCCACCTGGAACAGCACAACGTAATGGTGTGTCCGAACGTCGTAACCATACTTTATTAGATATGGTGCGATCTATGATGTCTCTTACCGATTTACCACTATCGTTTTGGGGTTATGCATTAGAGACAGCTGCATTCACGTTAAATAGGGCACCGTCTAAAAAATCTGTTGAGACGACACCGTTTGAACTGTGGTTTAGCAAGAAACCTAAGCTGTCGCTTCGTAAAGTTTGGGGTTGCGATGCTTATGTGAAAAAAGTTTTAGCCTCATAAGCTCAAACCCAAATCGTAGATGTGCGTATTCATAGGATACCCAAAAGAAACTGTTGGGTACACCTTCTATCACAGATCCGATGGCAAGATCTTTGTTGCTAAGAGTGAATCCTTTCTAGAGAAGGAGTTTCTCTTGAAAGAAGTGAGTGGGAGGAAAATAGAACTTGATGAGGTAATTGTACCTTCTCTCGAATTGGAAAGTAGCTCATCACTGAAATCAGTTCCAGTGATGCCTACACCAATCAGTGAGGAAGTTAACGATGACGATCATGAAACTTCAGGTCAAGTTACTACCGAACATTGTAGGTCAACCAGAGTACGTTCCGCACCAGAGTGGTACGATAATACTATTCTGGAAGTCATGTTACCAGAACATGACGAACCTGCGAACTATGAGGAAGCGATGATGAGCCTAGATTCTGCGAAATGGCTTGAGGCCATGAAATCTGAGATGGGATGCATGTATGAGAAGAAAGTATCACCAGTAGAAAAAGGGTCAAATGTGAGGCACATTAGTCCCGGTTTGCATTTGAGCCGGCACTAATGTGTCCATTAGTGCCGGTTCAAACGGCTAGGCGGGAGGAGATCTTTAGTACCGGCTCAAGGCGAACCTTTAGTACCGGTTCATGGTATGAACCGGTAGTAAAGTGGCTGGGGCCCGGCCAGCCCCGTTAGTACCGGTTCGTGGCATGAACCGGTAGTAAAGAGGTTGTGGCAGGCTGTTTTTAGTCCCACCTCGCTCCCCTAGTAGGATTTTTACCACCTTAAATATGTTACTTCTCAAACTATCACAAGCACTTGGTCTTCATTGAACTCTATGTGTAGAATTTGTGGTCGCAATATGAGTCTTCACCGGTTTGTAAACCATTGAGGACTCATGTTGACAATTCAAATTGTATACAAAAAAATCATTGATAATCAATGTATTTTTTATGTATATTTTTACATGTTTACGCTCTCACTCTCTCCACTCACTCATGTTGACAATTCAGATTTTCGAGACTTTTTTTGTGTTCCGTATGCAGCATTCAAAGCGAAGTCATCAATTTTCATCACATTCTGACATCATTTGCTGTTTTTCATTCATTTACCGATTTGTTTAGAGAGCTAAATGACTGTGAAATTGAAAATCACCACAAAAGGAAGTCTGAAAATGTTGAAACTTGGCATGGTATCATCATTTCACCCACATAGCATGTGCAAAAGAGTAGAGAGGGTTACGGCAAAAACTGGACGCACTTCGTGTAAAAATTGGACAATCTCTTTCGGAGTATCAGTGTTTCGGATGAGAAATCGTCTGTTACACGGACACTTCATTTTTTTAACTTATTTAAACTCCAGACTTTTTTTGCATTCGGTATGCAGCGTTCAAAGCGACGTCATAAATTTTCAACCCGTTCTGACATCATTTGTTCTTTTTATTCATTTACCGATTAGTTTAGAGAGCTAAATGACCGTGAAATTGAAAATCGCTACAAAATGAAGTATGAAAATGTTGAAACTTGGCATGGTATCATCATTTCACCCACATAGCATGTGCAAAAGAGTAGAGAGGGTTACGGCAAAAACTGGACGCACTTCGTGTACAAACTGGACAATCTCTTTCGGAGTATCAGGGTTTCGGACGAGAACTCGTCTGTTACACGGGCACTTCATTTTTTTAAACTTATTTGAACTCCAGACTTTTTTGCGTTCTGTATGCAACATTCAAAGCGACGTCATCAATTTTTAACCCGTTCTGAGATCATTTGTTGTTTTTCATTCACTTACCGATTTGTTTAGAGAGCTAAATGACCGTGAAATTGAAAATCACTACAAAATGAAGTATGAAAATGTTGAAACTTGGCATGGTATCATCATTTCACCCACATAGCATGTGCAAGAGAGTAGAGAGGGTTCCGGCAAAAACTGGACGCACTTCTTATACAAATTGGACAATCTCTTTCGGAGTATCAGGGTTTCGGACGAGAACTCGTCTGTTACACGGGCACTTCATTTTTTTAAACCTATTTGAACTCCAGACTTTTTTTTCGTTCGGTATGCAGCATTCAAAGCGACGTCATAAATTTTCAACCCGTTCTGACATCATTTGCTGTTTTTCATTCATTTACCGATTAGTTTAGAGAGCTAAATGACCGTGAAACTGAAAATCGCTACAAAATGAAGTATGAAAATGTTGGAACTTGGCATGGTGTCATCATTTCACCCACATAGCATGTGCAAAAGAGTAGAGAGGGTTACGGCAAAAACTGGACGCACTTCGTGTACAAACTGGACAATCTCTTTCACAGTATCAGTGTTTCGGACGAGAACTCGTCTGTTACACGGGCACTTCATTTTTTTAAACTTATTTGAACTCCAGACTTTTTTTGCGTTTTGTATGCAGCATTCAAAGCGACGTCATCAATTTTTAACCCGTTCTGACATCATTTGTTGTTTTTCATTCATTTACTGATTTGTTTAGAGAGCTAAATGACCGTGAAATTGAAAATCGCTACAAAATGAAGTATGAAAATGTTGAAACTTGGCATGGTATCATCATTTCACCCACATAGCATGTGCAAAAGAGTAGAGAGGGTTACGGCAAAAACTGGACGCACTTCGTGTACAAACTGGACAATCTCTTTCGGAGTATCAGGGTTTCGGACGAGAACTCGTCTGTTACACGGGCACTTCATTTTTTTAAACTTATTTGAACTCCAGACTTTTTTGCGTTCTGTATGCAACATTCAAAGCGACGTCATCAATTTTTAACCCGTTCTGAGATCATTTGTTGTTTTTCATTCACTTACCGATTTGTTTAGAGAGCTAAATGACCGTGAAATTGAAAATCACTACAAAATGAAGTATGAAAATGTTGAAACTTGGCATGGTATCATCATTTCACCCACATAGCATGTGCAAGAGAGTAGAGAGGGTTTCGGCAAAAACTGGACGCACTTCTTGTACAAATTGGACAATCTCTTTCGGAGTATCAGGGTTTCGGACGAGAACTCGTCTGTTACACGGGCACTTCATTTTTTTAAACCTATTTGAACTCCAGACTTTTTTTTCGTTCGGTATGCAGCATTCAAAGCGACGTCATAAATTTTCAACCCGTTCTGACATCATTTGCTGTTTTTCATTCATTTACCGATTAGTTTAGAGAGCTAAATGACCGTGAAACTGAAAATCGCTACAAAATGAAGTATGAAAATGTTGGAACTTGGCATGGTGTCATCATTTCACCCACATAGCATGTGCAAAAGAGTAGAGAGGGTTACGGCAAAAACTGGACGCACTTCGTGTACAAACTGGACAATCTCTTTCAGAGTATCAGGGTTTCGGACGAGAACTCGTCTGTTACACGGGCACTTCATTTTTTTAAACTTATTTGAACTCCAGACTTTTTTTGCGTTTTGTATGCAGCATTCAAAGCGACGTCATCAATTTTTAACCCGTTCTGACATCATTTGTTGTTTTTCATTCATTTACTGATTTGTTTAGAGAGCTAAATGACCGTGAAATTGAAAATCGCTACAAAATGAAGTCTGAAAATGTTGAAACTTGGCATGGTATCATCATTTCACCCACATAGCATGTGCAAAAGAGTAGAGAGGGTTACGGCAAAAACTGGACGCACTTCGTGTACAAACTGGACAATCTCTTTCGGAGTATCAGGGTTTCGGACGAGAACTCGTCTGTTACACGGGCACTTCATTTTTTTAAACTTATTTGAACTCCAGACTTTTTTGCGTTCTGTATGCAACATTCAAAGCGACGTCATCAATTTTTAACCCGTTCTGAGATCATTTGTTGTTTTTCATTCACTTACCGATTTGTTTAGAGAGCTAAATGACCGTGAAATTGAAAATCACTACAAAATGAAGTATGAAAATGTTGAAACTTGGCATGGTATCATCATTTCACCCACATAGCATGTGCAAGAGAGTAGAGAGGGTTCCGGCAAAAACTGGACGCACTTCTTGTACAAATTGGACAATCTCTTTCGGAGTATCAGGGTTTCGGACGAGAACTCGTCTGTTACACGGGCACTTCATTTTTTTAAACCTATTTGAACTCCAGACTTTTTTTTCGTTCGGTATGCAGCATTCAAAGCGACGTCATAAATTTTCAACCCGTTCTGACATCATTTGCTGTTTTTCATTCATTTACCGATTAGTTTAGAGAGCTAAATGACCGTGAAACTGAAAATCGCTACAAAATGAAGTATGAAAATGTTGGAACTTGGCATGGTGTCATCATTTCACCCACATAGCATGTGCAAAAGAGTAGAGAGGGTTACGGCAAAAACTGGACGCACTTCGTGTACAAACTGGACAATCTCTTTCAGAGTATCAGGGTTTCGGACGAGAACTCGTCTGTTACACGGGCACTTCATTTTTTTAAACTTATTTGAACTCCAGACTTTTTTTGCGTTTTGTATGCAGCATTCAAAGCGACGTCATCAATTTTTAACCCGTTCTGACATCATTTGTTGTTTTTCATTCATTTACTGATTTGTTTAGAGAGCTAAATGACCGTGAAATTGAAAATCGCTACAAAATGAAGTCTGAAAATGTTGAAACTTGGCATGGTATCATCATTTCACCCACATAGCATGTGCAAGAGAGTAGAGAGGGTTCCGGCAAAAACTGGACGCACTTCGTGTACAAACTGGACAATCTCTTTCGGAGTATCAGGGTTTCGGACGAGAACTCGTCTGTTACACGGGCACTTCATTTTTTTAAACTTATTTGAACTCCAGACTTTTTTGCGTTCTGTATGCAACATTCAAAGCGACGTCATCAATTTTTAACCCGTTCTGAGATCATTTGTTGTTTTTCATTCACTTACCGATTTGTTTAGAGAGCTAAATGACCGTGAAATTGAAAATCACTACAAAATGAAGTATGAAAATGTTGAAACTTGGCATGGTATCATCATTTCACCCACATAGCATGTGCAAGAGAGTAGAGAGGGTTCCGGCAAAAACTGGACGCACTTCTTGTACAAATTGGACAATCTCTTTCGGAGTATCAGGGTTTCGGACGAGAACTCGTCTGTTACACGGGCACTTCATTTTTTTAAACCTATTTGAACTCCAGACTTTTTTTCGTTCGGTATGCAGCATTCAAAGCGACGTCATAAATTTTCAACCCGTTCTGACATCATTTGCTGTTTTTCATTCATTTACCGATTAGTTTAGAGAGCTAAATGACCGTGAAACTGAAAATCGCTACAAAATGAAGTATGAAAATGTTGGAACTTGGCATGGTGTCATCATTTCACCCACATAGCATGTGCAAAAGAGTAGAGAGGGTTACGGCAAAAACTGGACGCACTTCATGTACAAACTGGACAATCTCTTTCAGAGTATCAGGGTTTCGGACGAGAACTCGTCTGTTACACGGGCACTTCATTTTTTTAAACTTATTTGAACTCCAGACTTTTTTTGCGTTTTGTATGCAGTATTCAAAGCGACGTCATCAATTTTTAACCCGTTCTGACATCATTTGTTGTTTTTCATTCATTTACTGATTTGTTTAGAGAGCTAAATGACCGTGAAATTGAAAATCGCTACAAAATGAAGTCTGAAAATGTTGAAACTTGGCATGGTATCATCATTTCACCCACATAGCATGTGCAAAAGAGTAGAGAGGGTTACGGCAAAAACTGGACGCACTTCGTGTACAAACTGGACAATCTCTTTCGGAGTATCAGGGTTTCGGACGAGAACTCGTCTGTTACACGGGCACTTCATTTTTTTAAACTTATTTGAACTCCAGACTTTTTTGCGTTCTGTATGCAACATTCAAAGCGACGTCATCAATTTTTAACCCGTTCTGAGATCATTTGTTGTTTTTCATTCACTTACCGATTTGTTTAGAGAGCTAAATGACCGTGAAATTGAAAATCACTACAAAATGAAGTATGAAAATGTTGAAACTTGGCATGGTATCATCATTTCACCCACATAGCATGTGCAAGAGAGTAGAGAGGGTTCCGGCAAAAACTGGACGCACTTCTTGTACAAATTGGACAATCTCTTTCGGAGTATCAGGGTTTCGGACGAGAACTCGTCTGTTACACGGGCACTTCATTTTTTTAAACCTATTTGAACTCCAGACTTTTTTTTCGTTCGGTATGCAGCATTTAAAGCGACGTCATAAATTTTCAACCCGTTCTGACATCATTTGCTGTTTTTCATTCATTTACCGATTAGTTTAGAGAGCTAAATGACCGTGAAACTGAAAATCGCTACAAAATGAAGTATGAAAATGTTGGAACTTGGCATGGTGTCATCATTTCACCCACATAGCATGTGCAAAAGAGTAGAGAGGGTTACGGCAAAAACTGGACGCACTTCATGTACAAACTGGACAATCTCTTTCAGAATATCAGGGTTTCGGACGAGAACTCGTCTGTTACACGGGCACTTCATTTTTTTAAACTTATTTGAACTCCAGACTTTTTTTGCGTTTTGTATGCAGCATTCAAAGCGACGTCATCAATTTTTAACCCGTTCTGACATCATTTGTTGTTTTTCATTCATTTACTGATTTGTTTAGAGAGCTAAATGACCGTGAAATTGAAAATCGCTACAAAATGAAGTCTGAAAATGTTGAAACTTGGCATGGTATCATCATTTCACCCACATAGCATGTGCAAGAGAGTAGAGAGGGTTTCGGCAAAAACTGGACGCACTTCTTGTACAAACTGGACAATCTCTTTCGGAGTATCAGGGTTTCGGACGAGAACTCGTCTGTTACACGGGCACTTCATTTTTTTAAACCTATTTGAACTCCAGACTTTTTTTGCGTTCGGTATGCAGCATTCAAAGCGACGTCATAAATTTTCAACCCGTTCTGACATCATTTGCTGTTTTTCATTCATTTACCGATTAGTTTAGAGAGCTAAATGACCGTGAAATTGAAAATCGCTACAAAATGAAGTATGAAAATGTTGAAACTTGGCATGGTATCATCATTTCACCCACATAGCATGTGCAAAAGAGTAGAGAGGGTTACGGCAAAAACTGGACGCACTTCGTGTAAAAATTGGACAATCTCTTTCGGAGTATCAGTGTTTCGGACGAGAAATCGTCTGTTACACGGGCACTTCATTTTTTTAAACTTATTTAAGCTCCAGACTTTTTTTGCATTCGGCATGCAGCATTCAGAGCGACGTCATAAATTTTCAACCCGTTCTGACATCATTTGCTGTTTTTCATTCATTTACCGATTAGTTTAGAGAGCTAAATGACCGTGAAATTGAAAATCACTACAAAATGAAGTCTGAAAATGTTGAAACTTGGCATGGTATCATCATTTCACCCACATAGCATGTGCAAGAGAGTAGAGAGGGTTCCGGCAAAAACTGGACGCACTTCGTGTACAAACTGGACAATCTCTTTCGGAGTATCAGGGTTTCGGACGAGAACTCGTCTGTTACACGGGCACTTCATTTTTTTAAACTTATTTGAACTCCAGACTTTTTTGCGTTCTGTATGCAACATTCAAAGCGACGTCATCAATTTTTAACCCGTTCTGAGATCATTTGTTGTTTTTCATTCACTTACCGATTTGTTTAGAGAGCTAAATGACCGTGAAATTGAAAATCACTACAAAATGAAGTATGAAAATGTTGAAACTTGGCATGGTATCATCATTTCACCCACATAGCATGTGCAAGAGAGTAGAGAGGGTTCCGGCAAAAACTGGACGCACTTCTTGTACAAATTGGACAATCTCTTTCGGAGTATCAGGGTTTCGGACGAGAACTCGTCTGTTACACGGGCACTTCATTTTTTTAAACCTATTTGAACTCCAGACTTTTTTTTCGTTCGGTATGCAGCATTCAAAGCGACGTCATAAATTTTCAACCCGTTCTGACATCATTTGCTTTTTTCATTCATTTACCGATTAGTTTAGAGAGCTAAATGACCGTGAAACTGAAAATCGCTACAAAATGAAGTATGAAAATGTTGGAACTTGGCATGGTGTCATCATTTCACCCACATAGCATGTGCAAAAGAGTAGAGAGGGTTACGGCAAAAACTGGACGCACTTCGTGTACAAACTGGACAATCTCTTTCAGAGTATCAGGGTTTCGGACGAGAACTCGTCTGTTACACGGGCACTTCATTTTTTTAAACTTATTTGAACTCCAGACTTTTTTTGCGTTTTGTATGCAGCATTCAAAGCGACGTCATCAATTTTTAACCCGTTCTGACATCATTTGTTGTTTTTCATTCATTTACTGATTTGTTTAGAGAGCTAAATGACCGTGAAATTGAAAATCGCTACAAAATGAAGTCTGAAAATGTTGAAACTTGGCATGGTATCATCATTTCACCCACATAGCATGTGCAAGAGAGTAGAGAGGGTTTCGGCAAAAACTGGACACACTTCTTGTACAAACTGGACAATCTCTTTCGGAGTATCAGGGTTTCGGACGAGAACTCGTCTGTTACACGGGCACTTCATTTTTTTAAACCTATTTGAACTCCAGACTTTTTTTGCGTTCGGTATGCAGCATTCAAAGCGACGTCATAAATTTTCAACCCGTTCTGACATCATTTGCTGTTTTTCATTCATTTACCGATTAGTTTAGAGAGCTAAATGACCGTGAAATTGAAAATCACTACAAAATGAAGTCTGAAAATGTTGAAACTTGGCATGGTATCATCATTTCACCCACATAGCATGTGCAAGAGAGTAGAGAGGGTTCCGGCAAAAACTGGACGCACTTCTTGTACAAACTGGACAATCTCTTTCGAAGTATCAGGGTTTCGGACGAGAACTCGTCTGTTACACGGGCTCTTCATTTTTTTAAACCTATTTGAACTCCAGACATTTTTTTGCGTTCCGTATGCAACATTCAAAGCGACGTCATCAATTTTTTACCCATTCTGACATCATTTGTTGTTTTTCATTCATTTACCGATTTGTTTAGAGAGCTAAATGACCGTGAAATTGAAAATCGCTACAAAATGAAGTATGAAAATGTTGAAACTTGGCATGGTATCATCATTTCACCCACATAGCATGTGCAAAAGAGTAGAGAGGGTTACGGCAAAAACTGGACGCGCTTCGTGTAAAAATTGGACAATCTCTTTCGGAGTATCAGTGTTTCGGACGAGAAATCGTCTGTTACACGGGCACTTCATTTTTCTAAACTTATTTAAGCTCCAGACTTTTTTTGCATTCGGCATGCAGCATTCAGAGCGACGTCATAAATTTTCAACCCGTTCTGACATCATTTGCTGTTTTCATTCATTTACCGATTAGTTTAGAGAGCTAAATGACCGTGAAATTGAAAATCACTACAAAATGAAGTCTGAAAATGTTGAAACTTGGCATGGTATCATCATTTCACCCACATAGCATGTGCAAGAGAGTAGAGAGGGTTCCGGCAAAAACTGGACGCACTTCTTGTACAAACTGGACAATCTCTTTCGAAGTATCAGGGTTTCGGACGAGAACTCGTCTGTTACACGGGCTCTTCATTTTTTTAAACCTATTTGAACTCCAGACATTTTTTTGCGTTCCGTATGCAACATTCAAAGCGACGTCATCAATTTTTTACCCATTCTGACATCATTTGTTGTTTTTCATTCATTTACCGATTTGTTTAGAGAGCTAAATGACCGTGAAATTGAAAATCGCTACAAAATGAAGTATGAAAATTTTGAAACTTGGCATGGTATCATCATTCACCCAAATAGCATGTGCAAAAGAGTAGAGAGGGTTACGGCAAAAACTGGACGCACTTCGTGTACAAACTGGACAATATCTTTCGGAGTATCAGGGTTTCGGACGAGAACTCGTCTGTTACACGGGCACTTCATTTTTTTAAACTTATTTGAACTCCAGACTTTTTTTGCGTTCGGTATGCAGCATTCAAAGCGACGTCATCAATTTTCAACCCGCTCTGACATAATTTGCTATTTTTCATTCATTTACCGATTTGTTTAGAGAGCTAAATGACGGTGAAATTGAAAATCCCTACAAAATGAAGTCTGAAAATGTTGAAACTTGGCATGGTATCATCATTTCACCCACATAGCATGTGCAAAAGAGTAGAGAGGGTTACGGCAAAAACTGGACGCACTTCGTGTACAAACTGGACAATCTCTTTCGGAGTATCAGGATTTCGGAGGAGAACTCGTCTGTTACATGGGCACTTCATTTTTTTAACTTATTTAAACTCCAGACTTTTTTGTGTTCCGTATGCAACATTCATTTACCGATTTGTTTAGAGAGCTAAATGACCGTGAAATTGAAATTCACTAAAAAATAAACTCTAAAAATGTTGAAACTTGGGACGGTATCATCATTTCACCCACATAGCAAAAATATGGGTTTGTAATTTTTCGAGTTTTGAGTTTGTAATTTTTTGTACCTAAAGCAAAAATATTCACAAAGAAACTTGGAACTGAAAATGTTTTGAGTTCGTAATTTTTTGTACCTAAAGAAAAAATATTCACAAAGAAACTAAATACAGCAAAAAAAACTACTCTGAAATTAATAAAAGAAAAACTATATAAAAAATTATGTGCGCACCTTTAGTACCGGTGCATGGCTCCAACCGGTACTACAGGTTGGACTTTAGTACCGGTACGAGCCACGAACCGGTACTAAAGGTGGCCATTTCCCGCCGCTTGGCCTGGCCAACATTGGCCGTCAGTACCGGTTGGTGGCTCCAACTGGTACTAAAGGCCCCTCGTATATATATAGCACTTACGAAAAATTCAGTTTCATCTCCCCACTTCTTCAACTGCTTCGCGCGACATCGCCGCCACCACCGCGCCGTCGCCCATCTCGCGACCCTCGCCGCCCCCGCCGCGCGATGTCGCCCCCGCCGCCCCGGCCGTACGTCGCCATCTCGCGCCGTCGCCCCCGGCCCGCCGCCCGTCGCGCCGTCCCCATCGCGTTGTCGTCTCGCGCCGCCGCCCGTACGCCGCCGCCCCTCACTATCGTACACGTACACACACACACTGCACACACACACACACAGAGACACACACACACACACATTTTTTTTAATTATTTTCTGTTTTCTGTTGTTTAGATTAATGCATGTCAAATTGTTAATTAGATGATAGAATTAGATGAATTACGTAGATAAGAATGTTAGAATGTTAATGTTAAATGAATTAGGTATATGAGATTTGAACTAGTTGAATTAATATAACTAGTTTATTTTTAGTAAATGCTTATTAGTTGAACTAGTTGAATTAATAGAACTAGTTTATTTTTAGTAAGAAAATTAAGGTATATGAGATTTGATGATCTAATTAAAATATTACTATATATAGCTACTTTATATATTTTAGTAAGAAAGTTAATAGAACTAGTTTATTTTTAGTAAATTCTTAGTTGAATTAACAGAACTAGTTTATTTTTAGTAAATTCTTAGTTGAATTAATTAGTTGAATTAATAGAACTAGTTTATTTTTAGTAAGAAAATTTAGGTATCTGAGATTTGATGATCTAATTAAAATATTACTATATAGAACTAGCTACTTTATTTTAGTAAGAAAACTAAGGGAACTAGTTTATTTTTAGTAAATGCTTAGTTGAATTAGTTGAATTAATAGAACTAGTTGAATTAATAAAAGTAGTTGAATTAGTTGAATTAATAGAACTAGTAAGTGTTTAATGTTTCACCTATATGAACATAGGAAATGTCGTGTAACGATGAAAAAGATTTCATTATGTGCGAATACTGTGAAGACCAGCGTGGCCTGTGCGACAGAAATTTCCTTGTTGATGATAGGCGCTTCAGCACCAAGCTGGATGAGACCTTCGAAGTGGATACAGTAAGTCACAACGACAAGTCTTTTTTCATAATTAAGCATGACTTATGCTTCATTTGCTTCAACTTATAATTTTAAATTTTCACTATTCTACTAGCACATCCCCTGCCATGCTAGAATTTTTGTCTTGGATAAGATAGGTTTCAGTGCTATGGAAACTATGGAGGTAAAGAGAGTTTACCTGAAGACCGAGCATGGTTATACTTTCAACGTCAAATTATACAATGCAGACACATACACCTATTTTGAATGCAAAACTTGGCAAGCACTATGCAAGGCTTATGCATTTGAGCCTGATATGGTTATCACCTTTGATATTCGTCCGGAAGATGATACTGAAGGTAATAGAGACATCTGGGTCGATGTGCAGACGCCTCCAGTTCTACCATTATGTGAGTTTCTCAACCATATTTATGTCTTCGATATTGTTTATTCAAAAATAGTTGACAACTAATTTCTATGGACAACTTATTTCATTCAAGCAAACATGTCCGGCACTTGGTAGACAGGACCGTCCACTGTCCCGGGGCTGAACTAAACTGCGAGGAGATAAGTCATTATGTTTCATAGCTTGAGGATCGTGATGCTGTCAAGACAAATTATTTTCCTGAATTTGAAAATCTTAGTACTCAAAACGTGCGACCAATAGTGATCGTATTGAACTACGGTCACATCTATTTAGGAAAGATGGTAAGATTTTTACTATTTGACCTCAGTGCATCTTTTGCATACGTTATTTTTCAAGCTAAACTTTCATTGCTAAGTATATTAATTACTATATGATATTCTTCAACAGGGACTCCCGATGACAGTTGTGCCTGAGTGGATCGAGACTAAAGGTCACATGTCAATGGTTAGCTTACGGCCAAGATATGCTACATTGCACATGAGTGCATCCAGGATTTCTAAAAGCGAGGAATGCTTAATAGTGAAAGATTGGAGCAAAATTGTTAACGATCACAGAGAAGTACTAGGGGGCAGCAAGCAGAAGCGCAGCCCACGATTAGGAGACAGGTTCATCTGCATGCTCCAATATGATGAATCAGGAGAGCTATACATGTTCTATGCTATTTTACCTGAGAGAGAGCAGCAGAAGTGATTTAGCTAGTTCATGCTCTTAGTACTTGTCCTCTCATGTCCGTCTTCTTCGTCCTGAACTTAATCTCAAAGAGTGATTTGCTTTTGTGGTGTTATGAACGCTTATAATATCATGACCATGTTGAACTCGATGATATCTTTGCTTCTGGTACAAGTGAATGTTTCTTCTTTAAGCTAGTGTTGGTGGTGATTAGATAGCGGTAATGCCTATGATGATTAAATAGTGGTAATGACGACTATGATGATTTTTTAGCTAGCTAGTATACTGCTATTGGTGATGATATGATGCAAGAGTTTTTATATTAATATGATGATGATGATATGAGTTATTATATCTTTTATGAAAGAAACCGCAGATTAGTTTCAACTGGATGGATCCTAGCTAAGTGATCAAGTATATATGGATATGGCATATACTTGATCACTTAGCTAGGATCCACATGCATCCAGTCGAAACTAATCTTCGGTACTTTCACCTAATGATTTAACAACTCATTATAATGTAAAACAATCACTAAATTAAATTGAAAACAAAAAAATAAAGGAAAAATAAAAAATAAAACCAAAACACCCCCAAATATTTAGTACTGCTTGGTGTTACCAACCGGTACTAGTGTCCTACACGCACCCGGGCCTTCCTCGCGCCACGTGGTGGCACGTTAGCGCCGGTTCATGCCGAACTTGATCACCTAAGTGGGTGATCAAGTAATATGGATATGGCATATACTTGATCACTTAGCTAGGATCCACATGCATCCAGTCGAAACTAATCTTCGGTACTTTCACCTAATGATTTAACAACTCATTATAATGTAAAACAATCACTAAATTAAATTGAAAACACAAAAATAAAGGAAAAATAAAAAATAAAACCAAAACACCCCCAAATATTTAGTACTGCTTGGTGTTACCAACCGGTACTAGTGTCCTACACGCACCCGGGCCTTCCTCGCGCCACGTGGTGGCACGTTAGCGCCGGTTCATGCCGAACTGGTACTAAAGGAGGGGCCTTTAGTCCCCACCCTTTAGTGCCGATTACGGAACCGGCACTAAAGGCCATTACGAACCGGGACTAAAGCCGGGTTCTGCACTAGTGTATGGACCTTGATTGACTTGCCCGATGATCGGCGAGCCATTGAGAATAAATGGATCTTCAAGAGGAAGACGGACGCTGATAGTAGTGTTACTATCTACAAAGCTCGAATTGTCGCAAAAACGTTTTCGGCAAGTTCAAGGTGTTGACAATGATTTTCTCAAATCATAGCGATGCTTAAGTCTGTCCGAATCATGTTAGAAATTGCCACATTTTATGAAATCTGGCAAATGGATGTCAAAACTACATTCCTTAACGAATATCTTAAAGAAGAGTTGTATATGATACAACAAGAAGGTTTTGTCAATCCTAACGGTGCTAACAAAGTGTGCAACCTCCAGCGATCCATCTATGGACTGGTGCAAGCATCTCGGAGTTGGAATATACGCTTTGATGAGTTGATCAAAGCATATAGTTTTATACAGACTTGCGGTGAAGCCAGTATTTACAAGAAGCGAGTGGGAGCACTACAACCTTTCTGATAAGTATATGTGAATGACATATTATTGATCGGAAATGATGTAGAATTTTCTGGAAAGCATAAATGAGTGTTTGAAAGGAGTTTTTCAAAGAAAGACCTCGGTGAAGCTGCTTACATATTGGGCATCAAGATCTATAAAGATAGATCAAGACGCTTGATAAGATTTTTCAATGAGTACATACCTTGACAAGTTTTTGAAGTAGTTCAAAATAGGACAGTCAAACAAGGAGTTCTTGCTTGTGTTGCAAGGTGTGAAGTTGAGTAAGACTCGAAGCCCGACCACGGTAGAAGATAGAGAGAGAATGAAAGTCATTCCCTATGCCTCAGCCATATGTTCTATAAAGTATGCCATGCTGTGTACCAGACCTATTGTATACCCTGCCCTGAGTTTGGCAACGGAGTACAATAGTGATCTAGGAGTAGATCACTTGACAGCGGTCAAAATTATCCTTAGAAGACTAAGGAGATATTTCTCAGTTATGGAGGTGATAAAGAGTTCGTCGTAAAGAGTTACGCCGATGCAAGCTTTTACACTGATCCAGATGACTCTGAGTCTCAATCTGGATACATATTCAAAGTGGGAGCAATTAGATAGAGTAGCTCCATGCAGAGCATTGTAGACATAGAATATTTGCAAAATACATACGGCTCTGAACGTGACAGACCCATTGACTAAGCTTCTCTCACAAGAAAAACATGATCACACCTTAGTACTCTTTGGGTGTTAATCACATAAGCGATGTGAACTAGATTATTGACTCTCCACTACAAAAAAATACACTTTCGTGATGATACGTGTTTGTCACAATAGGTCACGTTTTCTGTCATGCATGTACATCCATGACAAATTTATGACAGAATCAAGATAGTCATACCTGTGCTATCGTAGAAGTGTTCCATGACATTACCAAAATTATCATCACGGAAGTGTCCACTTCCATGACGATAAATCGCGCGTCACAGAAGTGCTTTCGTCAAGGGTGACCGACACGTGGCATCCACCGTAACGGAACACCGTTAAGCTATCGGGTCCGGTTTTGGATCCGATAACCCATTAACAGCCCCGGCCAATGGGGATTTTCCACGTGTAAAATCATCATTGGCTGGAGGAAACACGTGTCGGCTCACCGTTGGGACAGATGTCATCCACTCATTGGACACAAAGCGCCTATGATACATCGACACGTGGCACGGCCCAACGAAGGCCCATTCCTATGAAAAGGCCAGCCCGTTTGACTTGGTCAAAAGGTGGCGGGCCGGCCCACGACAAGCTTGTTAATGGCCTGTTCACATATAGCCCATTTACAGCCCGCTAACCCAGGGCCCGTTTACGGCCTAACCGAATTAGGCCCAGTAGGGTCATCTGGGCCGTCCAATATAATTCTAGCCCGTTTTAAATTCCGGCCCATGTATGGCCCATGACGTATTTCGCCCCATATGAGGCCCTTATTACTCTCGGCCCATTAACAGCCAGTGGTAAAACTGGCCCGTAATGAACAGTGTATCACTTTATACCCATTAACGGCCCGTGGTGAAACTGGCCCGTAATGAACAGTGTATCACTTTATACCCATTAACGGGCCATTATTTCGTTGGGCCGTTTTCAGCCCATGTTATCTTTCGGCCTTCTCGGGGCCCATTTATTCTTGGCCTCATTTCCACATTCTTTACTTACGGCGTGTTACTGTCATTTTCTGCTTGTGGGCCAAATTCAGCCCGTGGTTACAATCGGCCCATTTGTGGCCCGTTAATACGTTGGGCCGTTTTCATAGCGTCATCAAAATACGGCCGATTAACGACGACCCGTTATTGTGGGCCCATGAACGGACGATTTCAACTCTAGCCCATTTACGGCCATAATGTGGTCTGTTATTGGCCCATGTTTGGCCAACCGATCATAAGCTTGTAGAAGGCCCATTGATGATACGGCCCATAGAAGGCCCATTGTGTCTACAGCCCGTATAAGGCCCATTGTTTCAACGCCACGTAGAAGGCCCATTGTTTCTACGACCCTTAGAAGGCCCATTGTTTCTACGGCCCGTAGGAGGCCCATGTAAACTACAGCCGTTGGGCATCAAAGTTCGCCACCAGTGCAAATATAGGGAACACTCTACACTATACAAAAATGGCTTGCTGTTTTCTTCAGGCGGTGGCTGCACGTTAAGAACAAATTTTGCATCGCACCAAAACAAATTACAACTATAAAACAAAAGGAAGGTTGGAATAAAAGTTAATAGTCTAGCAGATAAATGAACCACCAGAAGTTCAGAAGCTCAGTTCATTTGACCTCACTGTTACGTTTTCATGTTGTATTCTCCGATGGAGCACCATAACCTTCGCCTTCAGTTCTACTAGGCTCCTGAACAACATAGCAAATGTCTGATAGTCTGGTTTCAAAACCATGCATATCTTGACAACACCGAACAATGTCTCTCCTTGTTTCACAAAGGGTCTCTGTTAGGGAATGGACTTGTGTCTGGAGGGCAGATAAAACATTGTTTTGATCTTGCATATCTTGATCATGAGGCAGTTTGGACGAGATTGCCTTAACAACCAACCCAGTATTACGCAGGAACGTGCTTTTGGCACTGTTAGTGGACAGGTACTGACCCACTGCAGCAAGAGCTGACATTGCGGTTATAGTTGCCTCACCACCTTCAGAAGGTGGCGGTTCCACCATTTTTTCCATAGCTCGCTGAAAAGTTGTGGTTTTACATTAGTAGTACCAGAAGAGAAGATATTAAGGAGGCAGCAAAACCAAAGAAAATAGCTTTGGTCTATATACAGAACTTATTCTGGTGAACCGATGTAAAATAATAGTTGTATTTTATTGCAAAGTACATAATAAAACCAGGTTCCAAACATATGACCATGTACCATCGCTAATGTATTGTCTATTTCTTCACATTGTATTGAGGGCTAAGGATAAAGAGACGAAGTTTATAATACGGTAAGCATAGTATGACATCATTCATATCACAAAACAACTGAGAACAGACAAACGGGCAATTGTAACATTGTGTGGGAAAGTCCAACACGGAACTAGATTACAGGTCAAGATCAAAGGAACATCACTCCTCTCTTTTAAACCTTGTAAGGTGCAATGATACGCTAAGAAAATTGTGTATAAAATTGAAAAGAGTAATAGACATTGGCTGCAAACCATGCAGTTCAAGGCACAAGTCGGAGTAATTAGTAGTTAAAAGGCATGATGATTAAGGACTTACAATAGCGGCTTTGACTGGTGTAGTCATGCCCTTCTTCTTGCTGGTGTGACGGTCCTTGAAGATTTCCACAGCATTTGGTTCAGGTACTTTTTTGTCCTTGCGGGCTTTCCTCTACATTTGGAACAAGTCAATATAGATCTGATAATATGGTACAGCGAAAAGAGTGAAAGAGCAGCTAATTACAAGAGCCTCGCATTGTGCAATATAGCTATGAGATCCTGTCGTTTGTTGGAATTTCACTTTCGTACGGTTGGCCTTGTTCTTTGAACAGTTCACGTACAAGAAGATAGATTTGTGTGGCACATGCGTAAATAGGACTTCAACATGTGATCTGATGACATATATATAATGTACCTGATACTTCGGATCAGACCAGTGTTTAACGAGGCCTCTCCAGTCTTCATCAGATATATTTTCCACTGGAGATGTTTGGGAAAGTTCACTGTTAGCCTTGCCTTCAAAGTGAGTTTTCCTTATGTTATACCGATACTGTCGCAGAGCAGACTTGAAAACATGGGTGCAAGCTTGTCTGGTTGCATCGTCTTGGCTATCCAACTTGAACCTCATCTGTTGAAAATTATGGGAGTCTCATTATCAGCAACCTAGAAAGTATTGGACAGAGCAAGACGATATTACTAGTTTCCATACATAACCATACTTACAGATAATGATCAAGGAAGGTGTTGAATTGGGTTTCGTCTTTGTCATTCCTGTACTGAATCCATGTTGGGAGGATACGTACATGACACCTAACAGCAACCGCTGCCTCTGATACTAACTTGGCTGACTCTGTAGCATCACATGGCCTTTTTAAACCTGCCTCAAAACGGATCTCCATTCTTCCTCCTCTAGATTTAGTTAACCTATCGAGCAATATCCCTGATGTTTGTTTCGTCTTGCGCCTAGGTGCTAGTCCAACAACAAACATAGGAAGTGTTAGTGTACATCAAACTATGAGACTACATATAAAGAAGCATGCAACTGTAACTTGACTCCAGCAACTACCTTCTTGATGTTGAAGCTCACAAAGTTCATCTGATCTTGCCAACTCATCTTGTGTCAAGAGTGCTTCGGAAGTAGTGTCAGGTGGCAAGGGAGCTTGGGAACGTGCTGCTAGCTGAGTTGACAAACGAGTAAATCGTGCAGCTGGTGGTACTGTGGAAGTGTTGCAACAACTAGGGTTGTCTCTGCTTGTTTGGTGGCAGCTATTTGTTTCTGTTTGGCTTGTTCTGCAGCTCGTGTAGCATGGGATACCCTGTCGTTACAATTTTCCGCTGGACTTTGACCTTCTATTGCACCATCAGTACCAGCAGAATCTGCAGGATCGTTCCGCTTCCCTTTCCCTATTGTTCTGTCTTGCTTCCTCTTTCTCTGTGCCATGTTAAATCAAGCCAACAAGAAAAACGAATAACAGTTTAGTTCTTCAGAACCAATGTACTTTGATGTAAGAACATGGTGTGATAGACAGATATTGTATGTTCTAGAAACAGGAACACGTGTCTTAGTCACAAGTATAATGTGTAAAGTAAGCAGATGCAATTCAACAAAATTAGAAGCAATACAAGCTAGACATCATACATAACATGCAACCACATATAACAGTGCCAAGTTAGATGGAGCACCTGTGATGATGCACTAGGGGAGACATGCTCATCACCAACACAGCTACGTTGAGTGTCTATGCATGCGTTATCTTGGAAATCATCTTGGGGGGATGGAGGAGTAGAATCTGTAGAGGCCCTCCATTTGGAAGGAGCACCTTCATCCGCTGCCTTGCTAACTTCCTTCCACTTTATTGATTTTGAATTGTCAAGTAAAACCGACAAGAAAAAGCAATAAAATTCACTCTTCAGAACTCATTCGTGCATGATACTAACAATCACTACTTTGATGTAAGGCAAACACATGATTCCAGGATGGAATAATACGAAAAACAGGATGGCATGGCATATTCACAACTGTTTGTGTAAACTAAGCAGAAACCATTTCACCAAATAAGAAGCAAGGCAAGCTAGACAACACGTGAAAGATGCAACCAATATGACTCTGCCAAGTTAAAAGTGTCCCATCATAAATGGCATTTCAACAAATTAGAAGTAGCGCATGCTATAAATCATATCAAAGATGCAACTAATATCACACTGCATATACTGAAGGTGTCTCGTCATATTGATTTATGCGGGATACAAAAAAACAATAGTTTTATGTGAGGACATGCTTAATAGACAGATGTACTATGTACTAAATACAGGAAGGCATGTCACATTAACAGGTATAATGTATAAGCTAAGCAGAATAGCACAAGCAGTTTAACCAGATTGGAAGAATTACAATCTAGACACCATATGCAACATGCAACCACATATCACGCTGCCAAGTTAGAGCAAGCACCTGCGATGCTAGTGTAGGGGAAATGCGGTAATCAACTACAGAGCTACGTTCACTATCTTCATCTAGCCATGCTGTTTCTTGAGAATCATGTTGGGAGGCTGACGCTGCATTCTTTAAATGATGAGTATTCCACTTGCCTGACTGCCTCATCATAAGTGATTGATGAGGGATACACAAGAACATTAGTTTGATGTAAGAACATGGTTAATACACAGATGTACTAGTATGTACCAAAAACAAAAAGGCATGTCATATTCAAAGGTATAATGTGTAAGCTAAGCAGATGCAATTTAACCAAATTGGAAGCAATACAAGCTAGACATCCGGCTGGAGTGGTGAGCATGATCATCTAGGACCTGAGAGCCTGGTGGGAGGCGGGCTGCTTCGCCACCATCGCAGCTTTTTAGTTGGCTTCTAGGCGATGCCTCTCTTTGCTGGGCTTGTCACTGGCTCGGCCAGTGCCCTGACTAGCTATTTGTCTTCTGGTGCTCAGGGGATGGTGGTTAATGTAAAAAATATCTTTCCTTATCTTAATAAAGACCGACTTCGGCCTTTCGAATACAAGCTAGACACCATATGGAACATGCAACCACATATGACACCATGAAGTTAAAGCAAGCACCTGGGATGGTGGTTCATGGCGAGCGAGGTCATCAACTCCACAGCTACGTTCCCCGTCTCCATCTGCTGACACTACACCCTTTAAAGTCTTGAAACGTGTCTGGCTTAGCCGCGTACCACGCTGGAGCGACTTCTCTCTTATCTTTTCTGCTTCTGTCAAGGCAGGGTCTGAAATACCCTTACATAAAAGCACAATAGTGAGAGTATGGGTGAAGTGTGTGCAGAACTAGTGCACTGTAAAAGTAGCAGATAGCAGGTGGCTGAAAAATAAATGACAGGAGACATATGATAGCTCTACAACATTGCATGGCAAACAAAATTAGATTCTACTCCGTATGACTTTCTAATATATGAGCACAGGAAATGCAGGTACTCCTCCAGCACACCACCACATGTGGTCATGTCAAGATAACAGTCGACTGAAAATAAATAGGTCAGTCAATTTTTTTAATGAACCGTTCGATCTATAAGGAACGGGCAGATGGCCTTCGTCTACCTCCTGCCAGTCACTGTTGACGATCTTTCTCGAACCGCCAGTGACCACCGGCCCAGACCCCTGCCTCCGCCGCCCGGCCCTCCCCACGACCTCACACCACCGCCGTGCTTGGCAGCGCCCCCAAGCCATCCCTTTAATCCCGGCCGACCTCCAGATCGGGCGCCAGTAGCTCTAGGCCCCACACGCCCCTAAGATAAACACCGAGGCGCTGCTTCCCCGACGTAATAGGCGGACTAGCCCCTGTTACGCCGAGGAATGCTTCTGTTTATTTGGAATCAACTGACCAGGAATTGAAATTCAGGGGGGCGACGGACCTCTAGCTAAGGTGAAATAGTTTATGAGGATAAACCTTGTGCATCATGAGTTACTAGGAACATCTGGTATCAAGAAGAAGCGGTCAACTAGTGTCTTCTGTGGGATGAATACCGTGCAAGCAGAGATGTAAGATTTGCACGAATAAGGGAAGAGGGGTACCCTTATCGGTTGCCAGTGTGGTCTCCCCCATATGTCGCCGTGATCTTCTTTTTTCTCCCGGGGGAACCAATGTTTTGGAGCACGGTGGATCCTTGGACAAACCCATGGCCAAATTGTTGACTGTGTTGCCGTGGCCGTATATCGGCGGAGGGGAAGCAGATCCGAGGTGGCGAAGGACGGCGTAGCAAGAACAGCTCCGGTGCGGTGGAGGGTGGCGAAGTTGGAGCGGCAGCGGTGAGGCGCAGGACGGAATGTTGAACTGGCTCGGGTATTGATGGCTCGGCCTCAGCTTCAACTACTAGCCGTGGAGGGCGTTGCGGTTGAGGTTGCGGTGGACGACGACGTCGGGGTATCGGCTCCGGCGTGTTGGAGAAGGTCGGCGGTTGATGGGTGGGATGGGGTGGCAGACGGAGGACGCCGGGGTTTCGCGGCTGGTGGAGAGGTAGTTTTTGCGCCCATGGAGTATGAATAGGGAATCATACGGGTGGGCGGAGGGGAGGGGGAGAACCATGTTTCGGTCTGGGACGCGCTTGTTTTTGGCTTTTTTGAACGGAAGATGGGACGTGCTTGTTTGAAATTTGGGGAAAGTACAAACTTTTCCCCCTCTTAAATTTCGGACCTACTGCTGGTCGGGGGTAGGATGGTAATCCCAGGTGTCCCAAATAGTGGGCGGGACCGATTTCGGCTGCGCGCATGTGTGCTTAGGCGGCCTTTGTGTATGAATGTTTTTCGGAGGCGGTTGCGTGGCGTCTAGATGAAGCTACAAACCTACCCTGGTTTAGACCTTTGGACGTCGGGCCGGTAGGTTTCACGGGTCGGAGTTATTAGAAAATTAATTTCCTTGTACTACCAAACATTGGTCTCACGCGGTTTCGGGCGAGTAGAGGCTCTTTTGGCGCATTGTTTGAAATTTTGAAACTTTGAGGATTGACCTAAATAGACAACGTTAAATTTGACCTTGTATGTTTGAAAACCTCATTAAATTATCTGCTTCTTTTTGAAATTTTGACACTTGAAAATCCTATAACTACGATTATTTTGGAATGGAGGAGCTCAATTATAATCTATTTTGTACATGACTACATATGCTATTATGTACAAAATCAGAGCAAAGATTGGTGCCCCCATAATTTAGGTATGATTTACAAATGCCATGATATCAAATTCAAATAATTGAATGGACTTCATGTTGAATTTGATTTTTTTAAGCCGCCTTAAGTTGAATTCAAATGTATGCTAGTTCATAGGTAGCTATTTATAATGTTCATTTTGTAACTTTCGTATGTATAATGTGCTTTACACACACAACATGAACTATACTCACGTTTATATTCGATTGATAAAGCGATGCATTGTCTGGGGTTCAAAATACTAACTATGTGGATCAATTGTGTCGAATAATAACATAGACATGCTCAAATTCGATAGAATCTAGATGTCTGATGGATCAATGACCGTTCCTTACGCGAATTGCAAATATCATGATCCCATCCTAATATTTGGATACAATTTATATATTTAATCAATGTGTACAGCAGTCTTGTACGTGTAGTTTCAGTCTCCATCGGTGGTCTCTCACACATGCTCACACACTCTCTCCCGAGGTGTCTTTCTCGCACACATGCTCTCGATATGACCCTCCCCCCTCTCGTAACCATTTACGACTGTTTTCACTAACCTTTATCACAAGCACTCTTCCTCTCGCAAGCATACACACGCACAATCCCCAGCGACCCTTTCTATATACATAGACCTGCCTACGTGTCTCCTGTACGCACATTATCTTTAGGCTTGTCTCTCACGCATTGTCTCAGACCTCTCTTCCTAATTGACGAGTATGATTCTAGCAGAGCATTCTGTAGGATGCCCCTTAAAGTTAGGTTGGATGAATAGTAATATCAGAGATTAAGGGGTTACCTTAGTCCGAGAACCTACGGTTACAAATCCTAGCCGGCTTTGTCAGTGGACATAGAGTCCTTCACAATTATGCTATGTTTGTCTTGTACGACTAGTCATCCATGGGTCTCCCTAAATGTGTCACGGGCCGATCAATGTGGCGCAGGACGGAACCGAATGAAGGGCCTCACCGACCCACCGGACCTCACGCGGTGACACACCCTCTGCCCCATGTCTCGTTATCTTCTCACACCCACACATACCAACACAGACACCACACACACAAAATATATTCTCTGGGTGCCTCTGCCCACTCCCCCCTTGCATATACACACTCAAGGGAATCTCTCGCCGTGATGTCATATTCGTCTCTCTCTCTAGACCACTCTCATTTCTCGTGCTATCTCTCCCACGCCCCCCTGTTGGCCCCTCTATCCATGCCTCTCTCGAATACGTAATACACACACATACCTCTCTAGGCCCTGCCAGATGCATCAACTACACATTCACACATGTTACATCACATACCCCATTGATCTAAAAAGCCCTCTCTTCACGTTTATTTCGCATACAACGTTCCTTTTGAATAAAGTGTGGCCAAAAAAATATTTTAGAATTTCTACATATATACAACATTACAAAGTTATATGGAGGAGTATGAACGCTTGCATTGCATGGTGCCCACAATGATATTTATTCCGCACTGTGAATTTGTATATTTTTATACTATATATAAAGTTAGTCATAATAAAGAGAAACGAAGAGCATCTCTCTCTCCATCGCATACCCCCCCCCTCTACGCCCCTTTCACGTACGCACATAAACTATCTCCAAGTCCTCTAAAAGTAATCCCCCAGCACATTCACGCATGTTTTATCTTTCTCTCGCGATATATACAATGACAATCATTGTATTTGAAGAGAAAGCACGATACGTACATTGGACTTCAGAATCCACTCATTACGGTCACCATTTATGTTTTGTGGTTATTATACAGTCATGGGCTCACCGTACAACTCTGTATTCGCTCAAGACACGACTAGTTGACCAATTCAACGCTCCACGTGGCACCTCTAGTGTTGCATCACATTATGTCACTACCATCGGGTCCACCTGTCGGCTTGTATCTACTCTACCCCTACACTCTTATAAAATACTAGCAAGATGCCCATGCGTTGCACGGAACATCAAGATGCATTTGTATGAGTAGTTTATCTTGTGGGAGAAAAGGATGAACAAGGGAATGCCTTATTTGCAAGTGTGGAGAGGGGTGTGGGTATCTTTTTGCAACATTGCCATAGTTTTCTTCCTATCCGTCAGATATAGATCGGATGGCCTATATTGCAGGATGGCAGGCACACGATCATCACCGACTATGCTTTTTATAAGAGTAGGGATAAAATACACTCTTATAAAAAACAGAGTTGGTGATGATGGTGTGCCTGCCATCCTGCAATATAGGCCGTCCGATTTATATCTGACGAATAGGAAAGAAACTATGAATATTTTGCCTAAGATGTACCCACACACCTCTCCACATTTGCAAATAAGGCCTTCCCTCGTTCATTCTTTTCTCTCACAAGATAAACTAGTCATACAAATGTATCTTGATGTTACGTGCAACGCACGGGCATCTTGCTAGTAAGAATGAAAACAAGCGACAAAAAATATTGGATGGTGGTTCGAAGTCATGACCGCGGGCACAACGGACAAAGTGGCCTTGTATTGGTATGCTGAGCCGTCTGTTTTAACGCACAGGAGCTGGTGTGGTGATTATACACACACGCACGCATGCACACGAACTGCATGCATGCAACACTCACACGAACACATGCACCCACGCACGCACGCAACACTCACACGTACACACGCAGCCACGCACGCACGCAACACTCACACGCACACACGCACGCATGCATGCACACACCAGTACACCACACGACCAACACACACTCTCACGCTCAAGTGCTCAACCTACACGTGCATGCACACATCAGGCCCTGACAGACACATACACAACCAGGTGATTCCCGCGCATGGGGTGGAGTCTTGTCACGCCTGCGTAAATTTGTGTTTATCTGACATTTTCCCTATGCGAACTAACAGGTGGGACCCACAAGGAACGTGGTCAATTTAACTAGTCAACATGGTGCCACGCAGACTATTTGGCCGGTCAACAGAGTGCAATCCAATGCTGAACCATGAGCAAGTGACCGTATAATCACCGCAAAACGTATATAGTGACCGTAATCAGCTTATTCTGAAGTTCGGTGAACGTATTACGCTTTTCTCTCTGTAGGCCCTCCAAAACTACATCTCTACACGTTCTCGCATGTTACATCTAACAACTATGCAATACAACACTACTACTACACTCTAACACAATAAATCATATGTGTTTTTAGTTTTACTAGATATCATATTGTTACTTAATTATTGAGTTTGCATACATTAAAATTGCCTTTGAAATGTATGGCCAGTATCATATACCGCGCGAGAAAAATCCCACCCTTTCTTGTTTAATCGGGTTTGTATCGATGGATCGTGCGAAACAGCAAAACTATAGTACTATAAATAGTACAATTGACAGTTCACTGGGCCGTCGTGTCGTGTACTTCTCCGTCGTAAGAGTGGAGCGCTCGCTTTCATAAAGCTTCTAGTCCCTTTCACCGACATGTGGGGCATCAAGCTACCGGGTCCACGTGCCATACCAGAATACAGTGCAGAGCAGCTGGGGTGAAGGACCCAGTCATGGCGCCGGCGTAGTAATGAGCAATGAGGCGTCAAATCACAAAGCTGCACCTTTCCCGCAGTTAATTTGGAGGGACGAAGTAATAATGCTAAAAAAAGAAGTTGGAGGGACGAAGCAACCATCATTTCACTCGTTGCTGAATCCGCTTCTCCCTCATCTTCTTCAAGTTAACCACGTGTTGCTTCTGCCGTTGTTCTGCATCATGTGGGAAGCGGATCGGCTTGGTAAAGCACTGACACGTGGGACTGCATGTTAGCAAACCGCCAGGACAACGTCCTCTAAAAATAAGAAACCTCCCCCGCCATCCGCGCGGCAAAATCACCTCCTTTTTACTAATCTTGATTCTATAATTTTTTAGATCAATATAATTGAGATTTTTATAGATAGCACACAGGAGCAAAACCAAGTGGTACGGTTAAGGGCATCCACAATGTGTAGCCAAATGAGAAAATAGCTTTTGGCATCGTGGGAACGATTATGGACGGTGTTGCCAAAGCGAAAAGGATGGAACCGAAGCTCCCTGATTGATTGATTGAAGGAATAGAAAAATGCAATGTCTCTCCTCTTTCTCCCATGCTTGGACGCATGTACAGTATAGAGGACAGAGTCTACTCCCCTGTCCCTTCTATCACAAATCACAAAGCAGTTAGGCATCAAATCACAAAGCACGGATGAAGCAACCATCATTTCACTCTTCGCTGACTCCGCTTCTCCATCGTCTTCTTCGAGAAACCATCTCACCGAAGCTGGACGGACGACGCTATTGTGTACGAGTAGTACTAGTACATTTACGCGTCCTTTGGTTCAACGGACTTCCTGGATGCAAATAAGGCGGTTGTCTCGGCTTGCAGGCGGCACTTGCGAACAACTTACCGTGGTCTCCCTCAATGGTGTTCTCCGTCGAATGCACTTCGCCAAACCACAACGTTTGAGATATCGTCGACGTCACCGCAATGGGGAAGGAAGTCAAATATAGTTACTACCTCCATTTTTTTGTACACAAGGCCAGTATATCAAAATTACAATTTGCAAAAGGCCACCAACACTAATCGAGGCAAAATTGATGGGGTTTGCCTCGTACTAGCAACCAAGGACATTAATATCCCCTGCATGCATGCGGAAGTGAGAAGGTTGGTTTGCATGGCGCTGCATTAATCAAGCGATGAGGAGTGAGATGGTTAGCTCTTTGGGCTTTGGAGAAAAAAATACGCATTAATTGACACGTGAAACGAGGATTTGTATCGATTAATCCCGCGAAGGAAAACCCCGCCTTTCTTTTTTAACACTAGTACTCCTAGTACGTAGTACTAGTACTACGTACTTATCCTGTTTGGGTCTAGGACTTGCATTGCCATACTTCGCCACACATTTTTGCCAAGCTTGCCTAAAGTTTTCAAAATGAAAAGGAGGTACACTTGCGCACGACTGTCGCGGTCGCACCACACCCTCACACGGTCGCTCCTGCACGCCGCGGTCGCACCCACACTCACATTCACAGTCGCTCCTGCACGCCGCAAACACAACCAAGGGAACACACCCTCACTGACACGTGCTGTCGCATGTGAACAAACCAAACTCAGCCATCCTACCACTGACACATAATTTTCGTTCATAGAGTATGTTTATCCAACCGCATGTTGGGGAGTATCCGTATGGCCCGTGCGGTGGTCTGTTGGGGAAGAAGAAGAGGTGAGGAAGAAGGGTTAGGAGATGTAGGATATTCATCCAACCGCCTGAAATGGTAGACTGACCCAAGTCAGGCGACTTGCATAACAATATATGTTTTTACACAGCAAAAGATCCATAAAAACAACAACATAAAGAAAAACTATCACTGCTCACGGAACGAGACGGCCTTGTCGTCTTTGGCTGCCGGTGCGAACCAGTCGTAGCTGCCGACGTGTGTCTCCGCACCGTGGTTGTCCTCGGCCTCCAGCTACTCGTTCACGCGGAGCGTGCGGGCACTCTGCACGGACGAGAGCACCGCCCGGTTCAAGTCGAGGACGTCCAGTTCCGTCTGCAGGACGGCCTCGATGGCAGCGGCATCCGCGCGCTCCGCGTCGAGTCGAGCCTCCGCCGCCCGGTTCAAGTCCAAGACGTCCGGTTCCGCATGCAGGAGGGCCTCGATGAGAGTGGCATCCGCGCGCTCTGCGTCGAGTTGAGCCTCTGCCGCCCGGTTCAAGTCCAGGACGTCCGGTTCCGCATGCAGGAGGGCTTCGATGGCAGCGGCATCCGCACGCTCTGCCTCAAGTTGAGCCTCCGCCGCCCGGTTCACATCCATGACATCCGGTTCCGCCTGCAGGAGAGCCTCGATGGCAGCAGCATGCGCGCGCTCTGCGTCGAGTTCAGCCTCTGCCTCCCGGTCCTCCTTTAGTATCGCCAGGTTGAACCGCTGGTCCGCCTACACCATGGGGGACTCGGATGCCGGCACGAAGTCGACGTCCATCGTCTCATACCCATCGGGGGCCTTCTGCGCCGCAACCTCCGCCATGAACATTGGATCGGCTTCCTCCTCCTCGTAGCTTGCCACCAGAGAACTCGGGGATTGGCCCGCCGCAAAGCAAGCATGGGAACGGAGGTCTCTGGCGCCGATCGTCGCCGCGATTTCTGCGCGGCACTCCGGCGTCAGCATCTTGTAGTACGTGATCTTGCGGCGCACCATGGCTTTCCGGCGAACTAGGGGACGCTTGATGCGGGCTAGGGGATCGAAAGGTGGGGGAAGGGGCTGGAGATTAGGTGTGGTTTTAGGGTAGTGGCTGGCGTAGGCCGAGCAGCGAAGGTTCTGGTGTGAATAGTGGTTTCGGTGACGACCGGTCAATCGGTTTTGACTGTACATCGCTCTTGTCGCCTTCGCGTTGCAGCCCGGCACGCTGGACCCTCCACGTCGCTCACCGAATGGAACGCGCTTCGTCTTGCGTTTTTGCTCGCTTCTGGGACCGCAGTTGAGAGCAAACCGACGTCCCTCCCCCTCCCCCGCCCGCGTCATTTTATGCGGAGTAAATAAAAACAGAGGGAGTATACTACGGATGAGGATCCCCTAACATGGTCGAATCCATTGAGTAACTGACATGCGGGGCCTAGCAAGCATGGGGTCCGCCAGTAAGAGGGTAAGGCAGGGATATGTATGTGAAAGGAGCTTCCAATGATATAATTTTCACATTATACATCTCATGTACTATTAATCTTGTCAATAGTCAAATGCGGTTTTGAAAAACGCATTAGAGCATGGCTAATAATATAGCCAGTCGATGGCTATAAGGAACTGCCATGTCATCTATAGCCATCATCTATTATATGCACTCATACAGTAGTGTGGGCTATAAGGTTGGCTATTTCCCGCAAAAAAAATTATAAGGTTGGCTATTGTATTAGTACTTTTTTCCATCTCCTCTCCATCTCTTTCTTCATATTTATTGTACGTATTTAACTAGGAATGCGTATATAGCTAGGCTCTTGCATGAGAGCTCACTCCCCTTAATTTTTCACATCTCTCTCCTCCACATAGGCCCTATATAAATGGAAGGAGGGAGTACAACTATGAGCACTGCATACTCTAGTACAGATGTTGTCAGTACTCCACTAGTACTATTGGACAGGGAGCTTAAAAAAAGTTACTATTGGACTGGCTATACGTGGCGAAATCCTAGTAGGAAGAGCATGCGCGAGAACAAGCACATTCACGTGGTTGAAAACAAATTGGAAACCATCTCGAGTACAAATCTAGGAGTACGTACGAATCTAACAATATTGATTGGGCGTTGTTGAATGTTGATACTTTTTTTATCAAAGTAGAGATACTTTGACTACACATAAAACTTATATGTAAACTAGAAAGGATAGGAGGGAGTATATTGTACGTTCAAAAACGAAACGAACATTGAATACCCTTTATATATGATTTGCGGATGCTATGATCACCGGTTCAAAATTTTGAATCCACCTTAGGTATCACACATGCCCCCACTCGTTCTCTCTTGATTTCATCTCAGGGTCCAGAGATCGATTGAAAGAGGACTAGGGTGGGTACAATATGTTTGTTTCTCATATGAACGTACAATATACTCCCTCTGATCCACACAGACCCCCCTCCCCCCCCCCCCCCGCGGGTCATTTCTATTATAGAAACAGACCAAACCTTTATCTCCTTGCACGACACGCAATTGATCTCTGAACATCAATCGATCTCGTCAACATGTGTCGGGGCATGCATGAGCCGAATGGGATGCGGAAACTAAGACGCGAAGCGACACGTAGTGGAGGCAAAGTGAAACTTCAAACAAACCGTTTGTTTGTATGCATGTCGGACAAATTACAAATAAACATTGGAAATACAAGCGTGGTCTAGGCCCACATGCGAATGATACTCGGCAGAATGTTCAAATGAGGCATGCGGGAGGATGGACTCGACCGGAGGGCGACATGATCGATGGAGAAGAGGGTTGGAGATGAATGGGAAATAAGCAAATGCCACATGATTATACTTGACCGGCTCAAATAAACAATAAGTTGTCTCGCTTGGCCTACATAGTGAAAGGCCTAATGCGCAATGCGGAGCACTGACGCTCGAATATGGCCGGGAAAACAGGGAAACCGACATGTGGGGCACACCTGTCGGGACGACGTAGCGAAAACTAGTCCAATGGAGGAGCTGGCCCACGACCTCCTCGCCACCGGCAACCGTTCATATGGGTTGTGGGGGCCAACAACGTGGCGCAGCTCCAGCACCGCCTCTGGACACGGTGACTGCGGTGAGCGACACACTCATCGTCGCTAGACACGGTCGGTTTCAGTGTGTCGAGGGTGGAGTTAGTGCTGTGGCACGACCAACAGCTAGCATGTTTGGTTTGTGTGCAAGGTTGCCCCATCAAAGCATTGGGTAGCCAAAATTTTGGTTGAGGTTTTGGTTGCCCATGATTTGGCTGACATCGGCAAGAAAAATGAACTAGAGTTGGCTAGAGTTCATTGGCATGCCAAAAAAATGGCAACCATCCATTTTTGGGTCATGACCAAAACCTCAAAAAAATGGCAACCATCCAAACAAAGACCAATCTTTGGGTCATGACCAAAATTTTGGTAAGGTGCACTATGGCCACAATCCAAACACACCCCAACACCCGGCTCGTCGAGGATGCACGGGGCGTCGGGACGCGTCCGTGGAGTGGTGTAGCGCGGCCAACTGCCTCCTCAGGACCTGAGACCATGCTGGGTCGTCTTGCTTTTTCAATGACATGCGTCAATCGCATGTGAGCAAAGGGCATCTCCAATGTTGCCACGACCGTAGCTGACTACCCTGGCACACCAAAAACACTCATCCCTGGCGCCGTCGCGCGGTGCGTTCCCAGCCAGCGCCAGCTGCCCGCATTCATGCCGTCCGTCCATATGCCGTCGTTAAGAGGCTCGGTGCCCGAGGAACCAACTCCGGCGACTTAATGACACACCAGGACGCTTGGCCTCACCGGAATGCGCTACTTAAAGCGGCAACGCCTAGATAACCTCCACACCATAGCGCATCGTCCTCCTACCTGGCACCACAACCGCCATGACCGCAAGCGCGAACGCTCTGCGGGAGAGCTTGTCTTCGGGGATGGAGCTCGAGGTCGCCGCCCTTGCTCAAGTCGCCGCATAAGTGGTGGCCACGCTGGCGGCCGACGACGGGAGCACCGTCAGCCACGCGTCCTACTTGCCGTCGTCCAACGTCAGGCACCGCCGAGGTCGGGGACTCCTCCCAGGATGAGTAGGGCATGGGAGGCGGCAGGGCATGGTGTGCCAACTGGCCGGTCCGTCTCCCGTGTTCTACTTTTCGTCGCCGGAGACCGCACCTTCACTTCACGGGTCTTGAGCCCCGCCCCCGTACATGGAGATCGCAGATGGAGGACGTCGGTCAACTCCGTAGAATAGGTTTAGGGTCGGGTTTCTTTTATTTTTCTGTCCTATAAAAGTTCGAAATGTAATGAAAATCTGCCGTGTTTGCATTAATCTCGGCCGGTGTATATGAACTTTCACAATAATATAGTATATTGTAGGAGTACTAGCAAGATGCCCATGCGTTGCACGGAAGATCAAGATTTTGTGGGAGAAAAGGATGAACGAGGGAAGGCCTTATCTGCAAATGCACATTCACGCATTTCACATTTTTCTACATCTACGGGAACCTACGAAAGGGTTAACGTAAATTGCCTCTCTCTCTCCTCCCCTGATTTTCATGGTGGTGGGCCCCTCCCTCCCCCAATCTACAATCAACAGCTCACACATTTCACATTATGTTAATTTCGTAACTGGGACTACGTAGGTGTAGCATTACTCGTCCTAAAAAACCCAACTAAGCCAACCTCCCAGCATATCGCGCGGGAAAAGACCCGGCCGCACCGTTTTAGTCGGGATTACCAGATTACTAGTAGTAGTATCGATTGATCGCGCGAAGCAACAAGTTTCTTTTAGGGGGCGAAGCACCTAGTTTAAAAGGAAAAGGCAGTACACTAACAGCACCCCTGTCGCGGTCGCATTGCACCACACACACGTTCGGTCCTGCACGCGGCTCACGCAAACGGAACGCGCTTCGGCTTGCCTCTTCACTGACACGTGGCACTGCACTTGGAGAAACCGACCATGCGCCAAACTCCCCCGCCCACCGCGCGAAAATCCTCCCCCCACCCAAAAATTCCCCCCAAATCCTAGATTCAACCACCCTTCGGACAACTAGCCAATAATATTCCCCAAACCCCCCTCCCCCCCGTCCCCCTCCACTCCATTCGCTCCGCCAAAGCCACCCTCCCCGCCATGCCGATACGCCGGTGCCGCAGTTCATCCAGGGGACGCACGGCGATCCCCTCGCTCCCACAGTACGCTCTCGTAGACTGCCATCCTCTAGCCACGCCGCCACCGCTGGCGACATTCTTGTGGAGGCATATGGCGGTCAGCACCGCCACCGCTGGCGACGTTCGTGTGGAGACGCACGGCGGTCAGCTTCTCCCATGCCCAGGGCGCTGCCCATAAGGGTCACTATATGTAGGTTTTCAGCTCTAAGGTCCCCACTCATCACAATCGTTGGCCCTCTGAGGCCCCGTGCATGTCGGTGTAGCGCTGAATGTTAGCTGATAGACGCTGTTAATCTCACTGTTTGCCGAAGTAGTTTACAGTCAATATGCTCTGCTTAGGAAGCTTCGTTGCCCTGTTCGGCACTCAATCTGCTTAGCTGAGATGGCATGCCAAGGCCGATTAGTTGCTAAAATATCCTGCCATATATTTATTGTGACGTAGATTGCCATGGTCTAGTAGCCAATCTGTTAGGTGAAATAGCTCTACACCGTTTTATACTCGATCTTTGTTGTTGCGATGGCCTTCGATAGTTTGATGGCTGTGTGCTCGGCCTCATTGACTGCTGAAACAGCCTGCCATAATTTAGCACTCAAATTTGTTTGCTGAATTAGCTTTACATATATGTCATTACTTAGATCTGCTCGTCCAAATATCTTGCCATAGCTTTAGACATCGACCTAGGTATTTTCTTCTGGACTTCATAAAAAAGCATATATGTTTTTCCTTTAATATCAAGTAAAAGAACAAATTTGTATGTCTAATAGATGGACATGACTTGGATAACTTCTGCTCGAAGATTCTCCGTTGCATATGTCGAGGGGTTGAAAACTTCATGAACTTTATCAGAGCTGAGTACGGTGGTCCGAAATCATATGTGCTCTGCCCGTGTAGCAGTTGTATGAATTTAGTTACAAGACCCCAGTCAACTGTGCAAAATCATCTACAAGTATGGGATGTCGGTCACATATACTAGGTGGGTTCATCATGGTGAAGTTGTGAACGTCAATGTTATTGACTACGTGGAAGCAGCAGATCACCATCTTGATCTGCCTGATGCTCAGGTGGAAGAGGAGGAGGAGGAGGAGGTGGTGGCGGAGCCAGTGAGTTTGACCAACATTAAAACAATGCTACGAAATGCTCGTGCATTCCGTGAACTTTCACCTGCAGAAGAAAAACGGTGGGCCGCATGTTGGAACAATGCAACATGGCTGTCACCCCAGGAAATAAGCTGTCAGTATTCTAAGCTATGGTCACCTTTCTTCAAGTGAAGACATCTGAGCGGATGACCAAGAAAACATTCGATGCCATGTTGGTTGCTTTCCGCAAAGCTTTCCCAGATGCGTCTGAGCTGCCACACACCTACAGTAAAATGAAGAATTTCCTTCGTGCAGTTGGAATTGGATATGATATGATCCATGTTTGTAAGAATAATTGTGTTCTGTTCCGGAAGGATTATGCCAACTTAAGTGAATGCCCGAAATACAAATCATCAAGATGGAAAGATGGCGATGCTGTGAAGAGGATTCCTCATAATGTTCTGAGATATTTGCCAATTACACCAAGATTGCAGAGGTTGTTTCATGATGCTGAAACAAGAGAGGATGTACTGTGGCATTCTAGGAACCAGGATTTCAGATATCAGAATGTAATGAGCCATCCATCACATGGTAGTGAGTGGAAAAGCTTCAATCAGAAGCACGAAAAGTGTGCTGCTGACCCGAGAAACATTATACTTGGGTTAGCTTCAGATGGATTTAACCCATTTGGCCACCAGAGCGCCACATATAGCATGTGGCCAGTGCTTGTTATCCCTTACAACATGCCTGCAAATGTCTGCACCAAAGAATCAAACTACATGATGGCCTTGCTCATCCCAGGTCCAAAAAGTCCTGTAAAGGATTTTGATTTGTTCATGGAGCCTCTTGTGGAGGAACTTCAACAACTATGGAGGGGTGTTCTCACTCGAGACCTATATAGCAGCCCACCAGCTGATTTCTTTCTGCGTGCAATTATAATTTGGTGCATCCATGATTATCCGGCTTTGGGCACTATGTCAGGGCGAACGACACATGGTTACAATGCATGTGTTCGCTGTGATAGGAATCCGCTGTCATACGCAATACTTAGCAAGATCTGTTACATTGGACACCGTCGTTTCCTTGCCAAGGACAAGTCGCATCCTAGAAAATACCGAAGAAATGTGTTCAATGCAAAGCATGAAAACCGTGATGCGCCAAAGAGTCTCACCGCCAATGAGTTGCAAGTGGAATTAGAGAAGGTCAGACATATTACACCAGGAAACCATCCTGATAATGGTAGCAGGAAAAGGAAGCGTGGCAGGGCAGAAGAGAGATTATTGTTTACCCGCAGGTCCACTTATGGGACTTGGAGTATTGGAAAGATTTGGATCTGCGGCATAATCTTGATGTGATGCACATCGAGAAAAATATATGTGACAACATTATCGGCACACTTCTTAATATTGAAGGCAAGACGAAAGATAGCTTAAAATCTAGGATTGATTTGACACACCTGGGTATCAGAAAGGATTTGCAGGTGCAAGATGAAGGTAAACCACGGGATATGGCACCAGCTGTGTACGTCTTGGACAAGGTAAAAAGAAAATAATCCTACAAGGTCCTGTCATGTGTGAGATTCCCACATGGATTTGCTTCCAACCCTGAAAGGAGAGTCAGTGCAGATGGAGACAAGGTACAAGGGTTGAAACTCAGGACTGCCACGTCCTACTTCAAAGGGTTTTACCTGTTATCCTTAGAGGATTGGGCCGCCCTGACTTATACAGGGCAGTTGCAGAGTTGGGACAATTCTTTAGGGAACTCTGTAGTAGAAATATCAGGATAGATGCTTTGGAGCGTCTTAGAGACAAGATACCAACTATCCTATGCAACCTTGAGAAGATATATCCTCCAGCCTTCTTTGGTGTGATGGTGCATTTGGCTGTTCATCTACCTGATGAGGCACTACTTAGAGGTCCAGTACAGTATGGCTGGATGTACCCTATTGAAAGGCGGCTAGGCACTTTCAAGGGCTATGTTAGGAATAGAGCTAGACCCGAGGGTTCCATTGCAAAGGCCTACATTGCTACAGAAGCGTTGACATTCTGCTCAAAATACATTGAAACAGCTGACCAGCTTAGCAAAGACGTGGATGAAGACAATCCCGGGCTCAATGTTTTCAATTATTCTGTTCAAATTACAGGGAAGAGTCGACAAGAGGACAAACCTAAAGATTTGGACAAAATGGTTTGGTATGTGTTGAAGAACTGTCCTGAGATGCTACCTTATATCAAGTAAGTGCTAAGTACTGCAGCTTATACATCGTAATCAACTAAACTTGCAGCACATTCTTATATATTTAGATGTTTGACACGATCACTATGTTGTGCAGCATCTCCAAAAAGGAGTTACTGCCGCAAAATCCAAGAAACATTGACAAACTGGTTATGGCAGGATTTGCGAAATGGTTCAAGAGCCATGTAAGCTTTTGAATTGCACTGTCAGTTTTCTTAATATATTGAGAACATAAGATGATCATCTTGTCTATTTTCTAACCATAGGTTAAGAAGATGCGGGAGGATGGGCAGGCAGTTGATGATGCCCTTTACTCACTAGCAATGGGTCCTGATACTCGGGTAAGACATTATGAATCTTGCATTGTTGGAGATGTGCGCTACAACACCCTTGCACGAGACGAAGGCAGGAAGACACAAAACAGTGCCATCATGAGCACGGATACGTATGACAAAGAGACAACTGAAATGTATGCTAACATAACAGACATTGTTCAATTGCAGTATATCTCCAGTTTCGAGGATCATCGGTGTGTGGTTCTGTTGTGTTGTCGTTGGTATAACCTGTTTTCCAGGATCGCAAAACCCAGAGCTGATGATTATTTCAATTCCATCAATGTCAAGGCGGCGTACCAGACCAACGAGCATTTTATTTTGGCAAATCAAGCAACACAGATATTTTTCTTGGAAGACACATTTGCACGTAGCGATGACTGGAGAGTAGTGCAAAGGTTTGAGCAGGGGAATTCGTTTAATGAAGTTGCACAACAAGATGATGCTTACACTGCTCCTAATGTACATGATAACACAGATGTTCCTAATATCTTTGAGAACCATCACGTCAATGACGCCGGAGAAAAGATTGCCTGTCGTGCTGTGGACATACAAGAGTTGATCAAGAAGAAGCCAACGTTCGAGGACGTTGAGGACGAAGAAGAAGATGACACCATGGGGAATTACGATTCAGACTGATACACAAGGCGAAGATGTTGACGCTCCTGCTGCGGATGTTGATTACATTGCTTTTGTCGTATTTGCCTGCCAGAAGACATTTTTTTATCTACCATGTGAAATTGTGTTTGCTATGACAACTGAAACCTGATGAACATGTTGTTTAGTATTTTCCTGTGAGAACATCACTTGTTATGTATGCTGATTTGTGTTTGGTCATTGTATGACGACTAAAACATGATGACATTGTTGTTTAGTTGTACTCATATTTGGCTGTGAAACTTGAATTTGATGACATAGTTTGCTGTTGGACTGCAATTTGCTCGATGTCTTCGAATGAGAACAAAGCTGACCAGGCAGGTCCTCTGCTAATTTATTTATTTATTACCAAAAGGGCCTCTGCTATTTATTTATTTATGAGCAAAAGGGGATACCCCCTGATTTCTGTTAATAGAAATCATTAGATGTTCACAACACTACGCCCAGCCTGCTACACAGGTTTCATTCATTACTAGTTTCAGCAAAGTGCTCATGTCATAGCCACTGAATACATCACGAGTGCTACATACACTGCAAATAAAGAGACAATCATCCTACACAGCACATCGATTTTGCCCATTATCTTCACAAGCTCTTTCATCTCCTCATTGCTGTCAAGGCCGTTCAGCAGCTGTTGCTTGGCCATGATCGGAGGAACTGCATCTTTAACCTTCTGCTCTACATCTTCCTCTTCTGCCGTTCCTTCAGTTACTTGTCCAAGACCCCAACCTGTTGGTATTGGGATTCCTCGGCTAACCAAATAATCAGCGTAGTTGCACTCCCCCACATCAGCAACTTCCCAGAAATACAAATCACGCGAATCTTCCCTTTTCTGCACGAATCAAATTGGAAGATCATCAGCCAAACTATTAAAAAATCAGCAACTGAAAGCAGCAGAACAACACTTAAACACACTATTACCCCATGATTCGGGCATTTGTAGAAGACTCGGCCAGGGTTGAGGATTGTGGTTGAGACGCGACGGATGACTCTGCGTGATTTGCAGCAGTGGCACCACACCAACGGCAGCGGGTTGCGATGAGCAACCGGCTGCGGTGCGCGTGCCGGCGGGGGTGTGATGAGACCCACAGGCGATGGTACGGGTGGCGACTTGGCGCATATTTGGTTGTTGCCTGCTGAAGAGCAGGTGGACGAGCAGCCAGCGGACATGGTTGCTCCGGCCAGAGTTTCTGATGCTAGGCAGAGTAAGTAGAGAAGAGGGGAAGCGAACGTTGGATATGTCAGTTTCATTACTTGCAGAGTAGCATAGCACCATATATAGTCATAGTCTAGGTTTGGATTCGAACCAGCTACAGGAGCATGTCTCTCTTTTTTCTAAAACTCAGCAACGTCTCTTTACTGGTACACTAGCTTGTTTTGTACGCCTTCTCAAGTCTTTGATTCCTCCACCTGACATCTGGGACCCACCGAAAGGGCCTCTGTATTTCGTGAAAAAACGTTACCGCCACTGACAGCTTGGACCCACCAGCTATATCTTCGCACGCAAGGAAGTGCCTCCTTATTACGCACAAAAATATGAATACTCCCCCTGCTAGCTGGGACCCAGTATAGTGGCAGGCTGACTTGTGGGCCTACTAAGTTGACGGGTACGGAGGGCTTTGTCAACTTAGTCAATATGCACGATTCTAGCTCCAGTGACCGTACGATGACCATCCAACGGCCGTAATGCTTCTTCAACCTCTGGTCTTCTTGCTCCAGCCGCCCAAACCAGCGCCGGTCGTGCCTCGTGCTCCTGCCTCCCATGGCCGGCTGCGATGCGACGGAGGCCTCACCGCCCCCTAGTACTCCCACCGCTGGCTAGGCCATCCCTCTACTCACCCACACCCCCTGTTATTCTGCGGCGACGATAGCCTCACACTGTAGCCGAACCACTGAACCCTCGTACTCCTCTCCACGTGGGCATCCACTGCCACGTCTTCCCCGGCTCCACGTCGTCCCCTTCCTAGGCCCCGCCGTCGTCCACCACCTTGGTGCTCTCGACGCGGCGTGGTCAATGTGGTCAACGACCGACTTGTATCGGAAGAGTACTATACGTGGAGAGGCTGACAGATGGGTCCATGGCCGCAGCTGGGTCCACGGCCACAGCCCAGTTTTTTTGTGATTTGCCAAGTAAGTCGCTTTGTCAGGCCTGTTGGGCTGCAAATCTTTCAAGACGAGGAGTGCTTCATTCAGCTGGCCGAGAAAATGGCCTATCAGTAATGAGAAATGGGTTGTACATTTTTAAAACACATCAAACCGGCAATTAGTTTCAAATTTCTTTTTTTCATTTTCACATTTTAAATTGCATTGATTTTTATGCGTGGACAATTTGTTGGATTTTATATTGATATACATTTTTTTTAAATCAATTTGAATGTGACTCAAAATTTCGGGATTAAAAACAGTTCGGACCGCACCGAAATATGCAAAATTTCGTATAATTTGTTAACCGTGGCCACAATATGGGCTGTAATGCTAACAAAAAGAATATGGGCTCCAAAAAAACCTTAAGAATTAGCAAACGGGCTGTAAATTATTAGAAATAATGGCTGATGGGCTGTATGATGTTTTCCACGGATTTGAGGCTTTCCTAAAAAAAGTTGACACACAAGCAGTGACTGTTGGATGTCCATCCAACGGCTGTCGTGCTTCTTCAATCTCTGCTCTTCCTGCACCAGCCGCTCAAACAAGCGCCGGCGGGAATGCCTGCTCTCTCCTCCCCGCGGTCGGCGGTGCTGCCGCGCAGGCCTCACCGCCCCACCGTACTCCCATCGCTGGCCTAGCCATCCCTCTACTCACCCACACCTGTTGTTATTCTCCGGCGACCGCAGACGAACCAGTAAACCCTCGTACAGTCGTACTCCCCTCTGCGTGGGAAACAACTGCCGAGTCTTCCCTGCCTCCGTGTCATTCCCTTCCTAGGCCTCGCCGTCGTCCACCGCCCTGGTGCTCTCGGCGCGGCCTGGTCAAGGTGGTCAACGACCGACATGCATCTGAAGTGGACTGTACGTGGAGAGGCTGACAGCTGGGTCCACGTCCGCACACAAGGAAATGCCTCCTTATTACGCGCAAAATAATGATTCCTCCACCTGACATCTAGGACCCACCGAAAGGGCCTCTGTATTGCGCGAAGAAAACGTTACCGCCGTTGACAGCTTGGACCCACCAGCTATATCTTCGCACGCAAGGAAGTGCCTCCTTATTACGCACAAAAATATGAATACTCCCCCAGCTAGCTGGGACCCAGTATAGTGGCAGGCTGACTTGTGGGCCTACTAAGTTGACGGGTACGGAGGGCTTTGTCAACTTAGTCAATATGCACGATTCTAGCTCCAGTGACCGTACGATGACCATCCAACGGCCGTAATGCTTCTTCAACCTCTGGTCTTCTTGCTCCAGCCGCCCAAACCAGTGCCGGTCGTGCCTCGTGCTCCTGCCTCCCGTGGCCGGCTGCGATGCGGCGGAGGCCTCACCGCCCCCTACTACTCCCACCGCTGGCCAGACCATCCCTCTACTCACCCACACCCCCTGTTATTCTGCGGCGACGACAGCCTCACACCGCAGCGAACCAGTGAACCCTCGTACTCCTCTACGTGTGGGCATCCACTGCCGCGTCTTCCCCGGCTCCGCGTCGTCCCCTTCCTAGGCCTCGCCATCGTCCACCGCCCTGGTGCTCTCGGCGCGGCATGGTCAACGTGGTCAAGGAACGGCTTCCATCGGACGTGGAGAGGCTGATAGCTGGGTCCACGGCCGCAGCAAGGAAGTGCCTCCTTATTACGCGCAAAATAATTATGCCTCCACCTGAAAGCGGGGACCCACCGGACGGGCCACCGTATTTCACGAAAAAAACGTTTCCCCCTGACTGCTGGGACCCACCAGCTACATCTTCGCACGCAAGGAAGTGCGTCCGGGCAAAAAAAACGATTCGCCCCGCTGACTGCTGGGACCCACCAGCTACATCTTCGCACGCAAGGACGTGCCTGACAGTTGGGACCCACCTGGTCGAAGCGTACGTAGCTTTGTCATTCTGGTCGCGAACGTGTACGTATATACTGGTCGATGTAGAGGCGCGCACGTAGCATGTACACATATGTACAGCGGCCAGGGTGCAAGAAAGTAAATACGGCCACGTACGTACATACGGGCGGGGTCTCGAACGCCTACTCGCACGTACGTATGACCAGGGCTCGTGTACATGGCTGGGTCCGAACGGAGAAACAGCGTCGTCGTCGTGTTCATGGGGAGGCAACGGAATGCGTCGTGTTCATCGGGAGGCAACAGAACACGTGGGAGCCAACCGGCTTGGACAGAACAGCCGATGGAAACGAGGCCTGGCATACCGCAGAACGGAGGAAACGGCCTTGTGTTCGACCGGCCACGTTCGAAACGGGATCCTGTTCATCAGGAGGGGTCTGGCATACCGCAAAATGGAGGAAACGGACCTCCTACGGTCGAAATGGGGGTCCTGTTGATCGAGAGGGGTGTGGCGTACCGCAAAACGGAGGAAACGGACCTGTGTTGGATCGCTACGATCGAAACGGAGGTCCTGTTCATCGGGAAGGGTGTGGCGTACCACAAAACGGGACTCCACGGGATACTGTTCATTTCCACCGTCGACCCCCTCCAACCTCCACGGGCTACTGTTCATCCACCGTCGACCTCCTCCAGCCTCCACCTGCGACTGTTCATCCACGGGCTCTTGTTCATCCAGCCTCCACCGCGCGCTACTCCACCGGCTACTGTTCAACCAGCCCTCTCCATGGGTTCCTGATCAACCACCCCTCCACGGGCTACTGTTCATCCTGCCCTCCACCGTCTACTGTTCATCCTGCCCTCCACGGGGTGGTCCTGTTCATCCAGCCCTCCACGGGGTCCTGTTCATCCAGCCCCAACCGGTCGATCGATCGGGGTACTGTTCATCCAGAGGCAATACCACGGGGTCCTGTTCATCCATCCCCACCGGGAACTATTCATCCAACCCCCCCCCCCCCCCCGCAACAATCATTGTTCATCCATAGGTAGCATCGATCGGCTTCAGTTAGCAGCAGTAGCGAAGGAATCGCTCGATCGGGTCTAGTTAACTGCCATCTATCGATCGCTCGGGTTCAGTAAGACGTAGCCTGCAGTGCAATCACTCGGGTTCAGTTAGAGCCCAACGCCTCGCTCGGGTTCAGTTAGAGCCCAACGCCTCGCACCCACGCGCGTTCGTGTACGAGAGAAACGCGCATCGCTCGGTCCCGACCACCCACCGTAACCAGGAACACCCCGATATTTTCCTCGCCCTCGCTTCTACCATGGTTTTTTTCGTCATGGACGGCCCAAAGAATGTCATGCAGCTGCGTCTCCGGCCCGCCCAGGACGAAAGCCCATTTTCTGTCATGATTTTTTGTCATAGAAGTAGGACCCCACCACATCTATGATGATACCGGGTTTTGTCACAATTATCGTCATAGAAGTGTCATAAGTATGACAGAAAAAAATTCGTTTGGCCCAAAATGTCACGGATGTGTCTTTTTTTGTAGTGCTAGTAAAACCCTTTGGGTATTAGTCACATGGCGATGTGAGCTAATCAAATGATGATGCGAACTATTGGTGTTAAATCACATGGCGATGTGAACTAGACTATTGACTCTAGTGCAAGTGGGAGATTGAAGGTAATATGCCCTAGAGGCAATAATAAAGTTGTTATTTATATTTCCTTATATCATGATAAATGTTTATTATTCATGCTAGAATTGTATTAACCGGAAACTTAGTACATGTGTGAATACATAGACAAAACAGAGTGTCCCTAGTATGCCTCTACTTGACTAGCTCGTTAATCAAAGATGGTTATGTTTCCTGACCATAGACATGTGTTGTCATTTGATGAACGGGATCACAATATTAGAGAATGATGTGATGGACAAGACCCATCCGTTATCTTAGCATTATGATCATTGAGTTTTATTGCTATTGCTTTCTTCATGACTTATACATGTTCCTCTGACTATGAGATTATGCAACTCCCGAATACCGGAGGAACACCTTGTGTGCTATCAAACGTCACAACGTAACTAGGTGATTATAGAGATGCTCTACAAGTGTCTCCGAAGGTGTTTGTTGGGTTGGCATAGATCGAGATTAGGATTTGTCACTCCGTGTTTCGGAGAGGTATCTCTGGGCCCTCTAGGTAATGCTCATCACTATAAGCCTTGAAAGCAATGTGACTAATGAGTTAGTTGTGGGATGAAGTATTACAGAACAAGTAAAGAGACTTGCCAGTAACGAGATTTAACTAGGTACGATGATACCGACGATCGAATCTCGGGCAAGTAAGATACCGATGACAAAGGGAACAACTTATGTTGTTATGCGGTTTGACCGATAAAGATCTTCATAGAATATGTAGGAGCCAATATGAGCATCCAGGTTCCGCTATTGGTTATTGACCGGAGATGTGTCTCGTCACGTCTACATAGTTCTCGAACCCGTAGGGTCCGCACGCTTAACGTTCGATGACGATTTGTATTATGAGTTATGTGATTTGATGACCGAAGTTTGTTCGGAGTCCCGAATGAGATCACAGACATGACGAGGAGTCTCAAAATGGTCGAGAGGTAAATATCGATATATTGGAAGGCTATATTCGGACATTGGAAAGGTTTCGAGTGATTCGGGTATTTTTCGGAGTACCGGAGAGTTACCGAAATTCGCCGGGGGAAGTAGTGGGCCTTAATGGGCCATATGAGAACGGAGAGAAGGGCCTCAAGGGGTGGGTGCACGCCCCCCATGGCAAGTCCGAATTGGACTAGGGAGGGGGCGGTGCCCCCCTCTCTTTCCTTCTCCCTCTCCTACTCCTTCCCTCTCTCCCCTCTTGGAAAAGGAAGGGGACTCCAACTAGGATTGGGAATCCTAGTTGGACTCCCCCTATAGGCGCGCCCCTCTTAGGCCGGCCTCCTCCTCCTCCCTCCTTTATATACGTGGCCAAGGGGGCACCCCAAAGCACAAGAACACAAGTTGATCTTTAGCCGTGTGCGGTGCCCCCCTCCATGGTATTCCACCTCGGTCATATCGTCGTAGTGCTTAGGCGAAGCCCTGCGCCGGTAACTTCATCATCACCGTCGCCACGCTGTCGTACTGACGGAACTCTCCCTTGGCCTCAACTGGATCAATAGTACGAGGGACGTCATCGAGCTGAACGTGTGCTGAACACGGAGGTGCCGTACGTTCGGTGCTGAGATCGGTCGGATCGTGAAGACGTACAACTACATCAACCGCATTGATATAACGCTTCCGCTTTCGGTCTACGAGGGTACGTGGACACACTCTCCCTGCTCGTTGCTATGCTTCTCCTAGATAGATCTGGCGTGATCGTATGAATTTTTTTGAAATACTACGTTCCCCAACAATTAGGAGATCACTAGGAAGTGGTGACATGTAGAGGCTCACCAGGGATTCCCATACATCACCATGACAATCTGGAGGGTCTTGCCATAGCCGCCGTGGGGCAGGTTGACGATAAGTGGGGCTAGCCATCCGTAGCAGCCCACTCGAATGCACATGACGACATCATGGGCTGGCCGTCGCTCACGCGAGTGGCCAGCTCATGTGTCATGTGGTACACGGACCTCGCATCAAATGGAGCGGGAACCAGCCGTCCTGGGTGTGCTTGCTCGCTCGAACCGAATGCGCCAAATAGAAGGACAGAGAGGTGGTCTCCGGGTCTGCAGTCGAGGCACAAAGAAACATTGTTATATTTAGGACATCAAAGAAGCCATGTAATACTCTGAATTTTCTGGTCAAAACCACAAATGGCATCAAGTATCTCAGAGGCGCAAGAAGTCAAGATTCACAAACAAAACAAGAACCAGATTCAAAACATATGGAAGATGATCAAGGTAGAGTAACAAATCTGTTTAACAGATCCATCAACTATGATATGGCTCTCAAATTCTTCTACCGGATAACACATTTTTTTCTCAAAATGCAATGGCTCAGATGTTATATAACATTTTTTCCAGTCATGAATTATCAGAAGCAGAACTGGCATGTTTGCTAAAAGTGGTTATCATCATAGCCAGGGTCAAACCAGAACACACAAATCTAAATGAAGGCCCTTGTTTACCCAGATGTGTAAAAGACAGCAACCAAACTTATATAACAGAGCAGAGATTCAAAATCACCGCATCCCAAAACAGAACATGTTAAAACAATTACAACACGCATCGTTCAATCTATATTGCAGCCCTAGTTCAGCTCATGTGCATCTAAATTGCAGGAGACCAGAAAAATAATTTAGAAGCAAATGATTGACACCATCTGCATCTCATTGCAACTTGATTTCGGCATCATACACTACTAGAATTCTGGGCTATGCCAAGTGCCACGGACACTCGGCAAAGGGCCGAAAACCGCCGGCAAAGCCTTTGCCGAGTGTCACCCTCGGCAAAAGCCACCCGGCGTACACCTCTTCGGCAAACAAGAGTTTGCCGAGAGCCAGAACACGGGCACTCGGCAAAGGCTTGGTCGAGAGCCAAACAGTACCACTCGGAAAAATAAAGTAGCTAACGGATAGCAGACGGTGCCGGCAGTTCCTGACACGTGGGACCAGGGGAGGCCTTCTTTGCCGAGTGCCACTTTCGGCAAAGAGAGCCAGTAGGTGGCTGACACGTGTCAGCTGCTGACATGTGGGACCAGGCGAACAGGTTGAGGGTCAACTTTGCCGAGAGCAACTCTCGGCAAAGCCACCCAGTAGGTGGCTGAAACGTGTCAGCTCCTGACATGTGGGACCAGGCGAACAGGCCGAGGGCCAGCTTTGCCGAGAGCCCCTCTCGGCAAGGCCACCCAGTAGGTGGCTGACACGTGTCAGCTCCTGACATGTGGGACCAGGCGAACAGGCCGAGGGCCATCTTGGCCGAGAGCCCCTCTCGGCAAAGAGAACCACTAGGAGGCTGACATGTGTCACCTCCTGACATGTGGGACCACGAGAGCAGGCCGAGGTCCAACTTTGCCGAGGGCCACCCTCGGCAATCCTTTTCCCTTTACCGAGAGCCCTCTCGGTAAAGTTGTCAGGGGCACCACAGGTTATTATCCTTTACCGAGAGGCCTCTCGGTAAAGGTGTCAGGTTCTACTGGTTGGTACATGTTTACCGAGAGGCCTCTCGGTAAAGGGTGCATTATGGTCCAGTTTCACAGTTATTACCGAGAGCCACCCTCGGTAATGGTGTGCCCAGGAGCCTTTTTTCCTATTTCTGTTTCTTTCCTGCAGCGAAACATATACATCAGCAGCATATAGTTCATCACACATAGAACATGTCACATATAGGCATCATTGAACGAAAGAAGCAATGATTCTGAAAAGCATTCCACATAAAAGCAATAGTGCATAAAAGGTGAAATAGTAGTGAAGACACTCGACTACCACAAGTTTACAAGTCTCAAGATGCGAGAGTTCTGAACATACAAGGAACAGTTTCTAACATAACATAACATGAAGTTCACACGATTTTGGAGATCGGAGTGATAACATCAACATTAGAAGGCATCATTCTGTTTGCTGCCCCAACTCCATCAACCAGAGTGATAACATCAACATTAGAAGGCATTATTCCCTTTGCTGCCCCAACTCCACCAACATGAGGTGGAACTACCGGAACATTGTTCGACCTTTGTGATGGGTTGACCTGTGATGGATTGACCCAATAGTGCGATGAATGCATATGGTAATGCCGAAAATGGTGATAGAAATAGTTTGAATGAAACTCACAATGTTCCACTCTGGCGTCGGTGGCATCTCTGGCACTGGTTGGCCTTGCATGGAATAAAGATTGGCCACCATATGTTGTAAAGACTTCACTAGATCATCTTGTACCTTCAGCTTGGCCCGGTTCTCATCTCGTTCTTTCTTGGTGTCAATCAGTCGAGTCTACAATATGGCAATGCAAATGTCATTCATGTTGAAATGCAAATATGCAGGACCATGAAGGATCAATGAAGAAGCACTGACCTGAATATCCTCAATAATGCTCACGGAATGTGGTACGTGACGCTCTACGGTAGGAGTAGAGCCAGTACTCATAGCACGGAGCGTGTTGACTCTCGGAAGGGAGGAGGTTATGACAGAATCGAGGTGAACCGCCATCCGGCCATTCGGTCTACCGCCTGCCACGGCAATGGCCACAAGAGGGTCAAACGGTAGCACGTGAGCATCAGCGTCAGGCCCGTACGTCTCCTTCAATTTTTTGGTGAAGTTCTCTCCATCTGACCGGGGTTTAGAGCTGATCCAGTCCCTCTCCGGGTGGAGAGGGTCCTTGTCCTTGTCGTCTTTGGTACGTTTGATGGTCCATGCCTCGAAGTAAGTGATATCCTTGCCAGTGTCTTCTTTCTGCAAAAGAAAGCGGTCCAAACAATCAAGGGCATGCTCACAAATGAAAGAGAACATGATGAAAAGGATGTGGTTGCCTACATGTTTTGAGACGACACCTGGGATGGTGAGGTTGCCTTGACGGTGTCCTCGACCCCCATCAACTTACGCCATTCAGATATTACTTTGTGTTCATCCTGCCACCCTAGATCTGTCCACCGTTCGACGATCTTCTCCCAGCACGGACGTTTGTCAACGCACCACCGAGGAATCACCTGTAAATTAAACAAATATATCTTAGCAAGGATTCTAATTTTGCGGTAATGTAGGGAATAGCAAGCATCCATCGTCACTTGCCTTGAAGTAATTGTCCCGTGAAAGATGCGTCCCTCGAGCCTCCTGTTTGGAAATCCTATGGTTGAGATAGTCCGCGTGATACTTGACCACTAACCAGACGCGCTCCTCATAGTGCATGTCGTGGACTAGTTTCTTGGCAATATTCTCGACCACCACATTTGCACGATCCTTCTGACCCTCAATGCATGTATAGAAATCCTACAAACATGCATACATGTGGGAAGGGTTAAATCATGACTATGGCAAATTTAAACCTTTTGGTATTGACATTTAGGTGTTTGAAAGGACTTACCCAGAAATCGTTGACCACTCGCATGGCTCTGTTATCATAAACCCTCTAACGCATATCCAGGAAATCCGGTGCAAGCTTGTAGTGATCCCATGACCAAGCTGGCTCAACGATACCGTTCGGCAAAGTGACCAGTCCAGGATAATTTAACCTACAAAGACCCCCAATGATGCCACTCGGCGACCGTGGCAGACGCCTCTCACCACCTTTTACTAAGCTTCTGCATTTCGAAGAGTGGTCATATTATATGTGAGGAAATGACAAAAGGTACAATTTATATGGGATGAGTCGAGATAACCACTTACTTCTCTCCCATTGGTTTAATCAACACGTCTCTATGCACATATGGACGTCTTGGAAGCTTTGAAGGACCACGCAGCCACACTTTCCCTCCGGAAGTAGTGCTGGTAGTCGAACCGCTCTATTGCGAACCGCTCACCTCGTGGTGCTCTGTCACCCGTGAGGGTCCATCCCCACCATCAGAAACCTGACGAACAACCAGCCTCCTCTCGGCGGCGTCGTCCTCCACCACCTCCTCCTCCTCATCCTCCACCACCTCCTCCGCAAAATCCTCCTCATCCTCCTCCTCACACGCCTCATCCCCATCCTCTCTTTCCTCCTCCTGAGCACGGTGAAGCACTGCACCAGAGGGTCGACGAGAAGAAAGAGGTGCTCTACTCTGGGCTACTTTATGTGCTCCTCCTCCTGCCTCACATACTCCCCCTCCTCGTCTGCCTCCTCCTCCTACCTCACCTACTCCCCCTCCTCGTCCGCCTCCTCGTCCGCCTCCTCCTCCTGCCTCACCTACTCCCCCTCATCGTCCGCCTCCTCCTCCTGCCTCACCTACTCCACCTCCTCGTCCGCCTCCTCGTCCGCCTCCTCCTCCTGCCTCACCTACTCCCCCTCCTCGTCCGCCTCCTCCTCCTGCCTCACCTACTCCCCATCCTCGTCTGCCTCCTCCTCCTGCCTCACCTACTCCCCATCCTCGTCTGCCTCCTCCTCCTGCCTCACCTACTCACCCTCCTCGTCCGCCTCCTCGTCCGCCTCCTCCTCCTGCCTCACCTACTCCCCCTCCTCGTCCGCCTCCTCGTCCGCCTCCTCTACCTGCCTCACCTACTCCCCCTCCTCGTCCGCCTCGTCGTCCGCCTCCTCCTCCTGCCTCACCTACTCCCCCTCCTCGTCCGCCTCCTACGTGGTACTCGACCTTGTTTCGCACGTTTTGCCGGACGGGTGTCTAGACCCGCCAATCCTTTGGCCTTCTTGGCGGTTGTGGCAACCGATGAAGGAGCGGCCATCGCTTTCACCAGTCGAGCAGGTTGATCATTGTACAGATCATTCACTTTTTTCAAACTTTCCTTTGGAATCTTCTTGCTACCTTTCATGTTTCAATCACCTGATACGAAGAAGAACAAACCAGTTAGTACAGATGATACAACTTGATGTAAATACAATAAACATATCACATATGAAGAATAAATGGAATTGTCACAATAATACATATAGTTGTTACACACACAAATACATAGAGTTGTTGCACACACGAATACATAGAGTTGTTGCACACACGAATACATAGAGTTGTTACACACACGAATACATAGAGTTGTGACACACACACATAGAGTTCTCACACGATTACATGGAGTTGTTAGAAATAATGGTCAATATTAGGTGCAACATTTGGATCAGGGCTTTCATCATCGCTATCACGCCCGTTGATACATTCATCCTCGAAGTCTTCAGGGGGGGCCTCATCCTCATCTAGCCCCATGTGCCATCGCATAAGTAATGCCAAATCTCGAGGGTCAGAAACATCCTCGTATTCGTTCTCTGCATTATCTACTTCCATGTCATCATGGCCTCATGTTCCATAGCATCATGTTCATGATGCACGCCATCATCTTCCTTTGCATCATCTTCGTCTTCGTTAGTGTCTGCTTCTTGAAAGAACTCTCCCTCGTATGTGTTAGGGTTTATATGGTAATCGTCCTTGTTTGGGGTAGGTACCTTGATACGCGGGGGTACCTTGTACACGACATCCCACTTCAAGAGATCGATATATTCCATAGATGTGCACGCGTATGGGAGAAAAAACACTTGTGTAGCCTGTTGAGCCATAATATAGACATCATTTCCTGCATATTTCGATGCTCGTTCAACTTCGACAAAGCCAATACTAGGGGTTCGTCTCACTTTCTCAGGATTGAGCCAGCTGCATCTGAATACGATGGGCTTCACTCCTTGTAAACCACAATACTGCAACTCATAAATTTCTTCGATGGTTCCATAGTAGGGACGTCCATCTGTCCCTAGACAATAGACCGCACTATTTATTGACCTTCGGTTGGGCCTCTCACGCGTGTGTTTATCAATGTGGAAGCAATACCCATTCATGTCGTAAGCCTTAAATGACTTGGCCTCGTATTCAAAACCTTTGGCTACTTCTCTCACTTTGGCGTCCATATCACCCTCCTGATATGCCTACAAGATTAATAGGAGATTGTCTGGTTCATTAGTGGAAGCATTACAGGCAAGTAAGATCAACTTGAAGTAACATAAAGTTAGAAAAGTTACTTTTCTTGAGAACCAAGAAATGAAACCGCCATCAGCATTGGTATCTTCAAGAAGGTCTGCTGATTCTTCGGCGCTAGGAGGCCGTGGTAGCTTCCAGAATTCGTTCTGGAATTCCCTAGCAATAGGAAGAATTCGAGTTAGAACTAAAGACTAGTAAGTAGTTGTCAATAAAGGTGTTCTACACTTACTTTATGTACGGTTGCACTTCTTCCATGTTATTCAAGACATAGATCATAATAGTCGACCACTCAGTAGGTGAAAAGTTCTTGGGCTTCGGTCCACTTGCTTTGCCACCTTGGCCTTCGAAGAGGCTAAGGTCGGAAACATTACTGGTGGGTTCTTCATTGTAACGAGGAGCTGGATTTAACCTAGTCTGAATACAGTCATGATAGTACTTTGTCGTGGTCGTGGCCACCTCCTCGTTCAGGTATGCCTCGGCTATGGAGGCTTCAATGCGGGCTTTATTCTTACATTTCCCACGAAGATGCTTGAACTCCCGTTCAGGTGCATACTGTCATCGGAACTGCACAGGTCCTCCCATTCTAGCCTCATACGCGAGATGTAAGATCATATGTTGCATCGGATTAAAGAAACCTGGCAGAAATATCATCTCTAACTTGCGTAGCAACTCAGGTGCTTGTTCCTCCAACTTTGCAACCACTTCATAATCTAGTTCTTTGGCACAAAGCTGAGGGAAGAAGTAGCTCAACTCCGCCAGCACTCGCCAAATATCCTCTCTGACATACCCTCGAATCATCACAGGCATTATCTGCTCAAGCCATACATGGTAGTCATGACTCTTGAGGCCTCCTATTCGCTTTGTAGCCATATTCACTCCCCTCATGATATTAGTTCCATATCCATCAGGGAAGTACAAGTTGTTCACAATCCATTGGAGAATTTCCTTTCTTTGGGGCATTGAAGGGGTGAAAGGGGCTGGTGGCTTCTTCCAAGAATGACCTTTTCCACGAGGCACCAAATTTAATTTTGGCCTGTTGCATAGTTTGGCTTGATCGATCCTAGCCTGAATATTATCCTTTGACATCTCGGTGTCGAGGAGCGTGCCGAGTAAGGCCTCCGCAATATTCTTTTCAGTGTGCATTACATCAATGTTGTGTGGAAGTAGAAGATCTTTAAAGTAAGGGAGCCTCCATAAGCTTGGAATGTGAGTCCACTGGTGTGTCTCTCCATATCCCACAAAACCTTTCCCATCGAGCTTTTCCTCGAGAGCATCTAACTCATCCTTAAGCTGGGCACCGATCATAATAGGTGGTGGCGGGTCATCAACAATAACACCTTTTTGGAAGTGCATAGCGTCTTGCCTGTATGGGTGATCAAGACGAAGGAACTGCCGATGTTGGTCAAAGCATACATACTTGTGACCCTTAGCCAGCCAAATGAAAGTCACATGCTGCTGACACACTGGGCAAGGCCACTTCCCCTTTACACACCAACCACAAAATATCGCACATGTCGGTAGGTCATGTAGCGATGTGTGGTACCAGATATGCATATTGAAGTGCTTCTTTGAAATAGCATCGTATGTCCGGACCCCGTTGTTCCAAGCAACAAGTAAGTCGTCCACCAATGGATCCATATACACACTCATATGCTTCCCAGGATAGTTAGGACCTGGAATTATCAACGTCAGGAACTTGTGATATGTCGTTGCATGCAAACGCCAGGGGGCAGATTCAGGGGGATAACATATACTGGCCAACAACTGTATATGGCAGCCATCAAACCATATGGATTGAACCCGTCGGTTGTTATCCCAACAGCTACACTCTTCCATTCATCTGTTTTCTTACAAATTTCAACAAATTTCTTCCATGCTTCACCATCCCGTGGATGTTGCATCTTTTTTGTATTGTACATCTTCCCTTCGGCGGCCCATCTCATATATTGGGCAGTTTCCTCGGTCATATAAAGCCTCTGGATCCTTTCTGTGAATGAAAGATATCGAAGGATATTGATGGCAATTGTGAGCTGCCTCTTGCTACCATCATCATCTATTACCTCAATATACCTAGAGGATTTGCACTTGACACAATAATTCGTATCTTTATGTTCATTTCTAAATAACATGCATCCGTTTGGACAAGCATGTATTTGCTCATACGGCATCTTAAGTGAACCGAGGATTTTGTTCGACTCGTACATGTTCTTTGGCAATATATTTTCTTTCGGCAAAAGGCTAGCAATAACTGACAACAAATCATTGAAGAAAATTATGCTCATGTTATGGTTTACCTTCAGGGCCATTAGGCGTGCAATGCCATCTAGTTGAGTAACCTCTGTATGGGCGTGAAGGGGTTTTTGTGCCGCAAACAAAGCTGCATGATACTCTTCAGGGCTTTCCGGCGGCTCCTCGGAGTTCGGGTCCTCCCGCGGATCCGCACGGCGGATGTCATCTAACAGGTTTTCAATCCGAGTATCATATTCGCCGGTGCGTTGTCGCACCACCTCCACCCTGGACTGTTCTGTCTCACCGTGAAAGATCCACCGGTAATAGCCTGGCGTAAACCCATATTTGCCTAAGTGTTTACTCATAGTAATCTTATCTCTTTCAGTCTGGTTATCACACTCCGTGCATGGGCACCAAATTCCATGAACTGGCGTTTCTCCAGCAAATACTAATTCCAGGAAATCATTGGTCTTCGACCTCCACTCAGGGGTCATACCCTCCATGCTGGGATGTCCGGTGTACATCCACTCACGTTCTTCCATCCTCTGATATAAAGTGAAACACACACATACTTTTTTATGTAACAAGTGGTTCCATCAAGTTTTACGACATGCACTGAGCTATGTAATAGGTAAAGATAGGTCCTACTCCCACCCGAGAATGTGTAGCCTGGGTCCGCTTTCATGACGTACTCTGACCCGAGACAAAATTTCGGCAGCACCTCCCCGCTGTTCTCCAAATACACGTCTCAGCAATAAGCCAAGAGGATGTGTATCTAGAGAACAACAAGGACACACTGTCAAAATTTTGTCTCAGATCTAAGTACAACATGAAAACGACACGCCTACACATCCTCCGGTTGTCCATGGAAAACGTGGACAATTCGAAAGAGTTGAGGTTATAAATATGCAAAGACTTGCATATTTATAGATACAACCCTTCCGAACGGGAGACACCTAGGTTACGCGACTATTTAGGTGATCTACAAATAATGAAAACCTACACATGAACGGGAAGAGATTACCCTTGAAGCGTGCAACGGAATTCACTCTCTCTATTGTCAAAATAGATGCATGTCCTGCATGAAAGAATGAAGTTGTGTCAATCATATGTCAAACACACAAACATCATATGTCCTGCATGAAACACTCACTCACACAACCCACACACACAAACACACTCACATATCCATACACACACATCACACACTCACTCGCACATGCACACACACACACACACACACACACATCAATAGCACCCCTCTCCCACACACACTCACATACACCATTCATTATATATGCACATATATATACACACCTAAATATAAAAAAACCATTCATTATATATGCACACATACACCAACATCACTCACTGACACACACACATACAAAGCACACACTCACAAACATTATTCACTATGCATATATATACACCTTTTGTTGTAATGGAGAGGGGGGAAACCCCTTTTATTTCAAAAAAACAAGATTGAGTAGGGGCTCACCAACGGGGCAGGGGGCGGCGGGGGAGGTGGATGCCGGACGAGGTAGAGCTCAGTGGAGGGGATTCCGCGCCGGTGGTGCTCGGTGAAGCATGGCCGAGATGGTGGCAGTGGACGAGCTCGGTGGAGGTGGCGGTGGGGGGCTCGGTGGAGGTGGAGGGGTCGGGGAGGCACTCCCGGTGGCGGCGGCGGCGGCGGCAGCGGCAGAGCTCGCCGGATGGGGAGCCGGCACTAAGGGGCGGCGGCGGACAGAGGGGGCGGGGGCGAGAGAGACAGAGAGAGAAGAGAGGAGTGAGCGCGCGCGAGGGGGAAATTTTGCATAAGTCCCCGCGGGAAACATTTCCGAGAGCCAACTTCTAACGACACTCGGTAAAAGTCTTAACCTTGATCTCGGGGGCTTTTCCGAGAGCCGCACCGACAGAATTTACCAAGGGTCGTCCAGCAGCTCTCGGCAATGGCCGAATTTTCCGAGAGGAACTCTCGGTAAAGCATCCTTCTTGTGCATTCTCCATAATATGTATTATACTTTTTTTGTTGTTTTCTTCCATGCTTGGCAAACAACCTTAGCACATCATAATTACCGCCTTGTGTTTTCTTTTTCAAATGATGGGCCTCGCCTGGTTCTAGAGACCGGCACCCCTCCGATGGCCCCGACAGTCTAGGGCGTTGATCGGCACCGAGAGGGTGTAGTCCACGGTAAATAACTGCTTCTCCGTGTTAGTGCATGTCATCGCAAGATGACAGACCAAGTCTAGGCCAAAGCCACAGCAAGATCCCATCCGTGTAGACCAAGTCTACTACTATGTCATCGCCGTCCGTGAGGGGGGCCACACCCCGGAGACGCGTGCCGCCTCTTCGAACATGCCACCACACCGTACGACATGTATAAGGGCCCGGTGCGATGCTCCAGTGGCATTGCTACCCCCAGGGCCCCCGTCCTGCCTAACCCTGTAGCGTTTGACCATGGGATCTAGCCCTTTGACTTTGCACGGACGAGCTTTGACCAGTGGAACTCTCCACCCGGTTGTGTTAGGTCAGCCCATAGGAACACTTTGGAGAAACATCCGAGCAAAGCCACAGCAAGACCCCATCCGTGTAGACTAGACGCGTCCGTTTCCCCCCTCCAGGTGTCGGCGGCGGCGCCGTCCGTGAGGGGGGCACACCCCGGAGACGCGTGTCGGCCGTTTGCAACCACCACAACACTTCCAGACTTGTGAGAGGCCGCCTACGCAAGATTTGGCGGCATGTGCTAGCCCCCGGAGGCCGCCGGCCACAGTCGTAGACACGCGAAGAGCAATCCACGGAGAGGGAAGTTTATCAGATACTTCTCCATCAACAAAAATTATGAAAAATTACCATCAGTCCTATAGCACATGTGCCCACGTCGTGTAAAAAACTCATGATTTTATCGCGCTCCGAGTACTTAATAATATTCACACCGCATCGTTACCGCAGAACGTCTACTACTGTGTCATCGCCGTCCGTGAGGGGGGCCACACCCCGGAGACGCATGCCGCCTCTTCAGACATGCCACCACACCGTACGGCATGTATGAGGGCCCGGTGCGATGCTCCGGTGGCATTGCTACCCCCCAGGGCCCCCGTCCCGCCTAACCCTGTAGCATTTGACCACGGGATCAAGCCCTTTGACTTTGCACGGACGGGCTTTGACCAGTGGAACTCTCCACCCGGTTGTGTTAGGTCAGCCCATCGGAACACTTTGGAGCAACATCCGGGCCAAAGCCACAGCAAGACCCCATCCGTGTAGACCCGACGCGTCCGTTTACCCCCTCCAGGTGGCGGCGGCGGTGCCGTCCGTGAGGGGGGCACACCCCGGAGACGCGGGCCGGGCATTTGCAACTGCCACAACACTTCCAAACTTGTGAGAGACCGCCTACGCAAGATTTGGCGGCATGTGCTAGCCCCCAAAGGCCGCCGGCCACAGTCGTAGACACGCGAAGAGCAATCCGCAGAGAGGTAAGTTTATCAGATACTTCTCCATCACCAAAAATTATGAAAAATTACCATCAGTCCTATAACACATGTGCCCACGTCGTGTAAAAAACTCATGATTTTATCGCGCTCCGAGTATTTAATAATATTCACGCCGCATCGTTACCGCAGAACGTCTACTACTGTGTCATCGCCGTCCGTGAGGGGGGGCACACCCCGGAGACGCGTGCCGCCTCTTCGGACATGCCACCACACCGTACGGCATGTATGAGGGCCCGGTGCGATGCTCCAGTGGCATTGCTACCCCCCCCCCCCAGGGCCCCCGTCCCGCCTAACCCTGTAGCGTTTGACCACGGGATCTAGCCCTTTGACTTTGCACGGACGGGCTTTGACCAGTGGAACTCTCCACCCGGTTGTGTTAGGTCAGCCCATCGGAACACTTTGGAGCAGCATCTGGGCCAAAGCAACAGCAAGACCCCATCCGTGTAGACCCGACGTGTCCATTTCCCCCTCCAGGTGCCGGCGGCGGCGCCGTCCGTGAGGGGGGGCACACCCGAGAGACGCGGGGCGGGCTTTTGCAACCGCCAGAACACTTCCAGACTTGTGAGAGACCGCCTACGCAAGATTTGGCGGCATGCGCTAGCCCCCGGAGGCCGCCGGCCACAGTCGTAGACACGCGAAGAGCAATCCGCGGAAAGGGAAGTGTTCAGATACTTCTCCATCACCAAAAGCTATGAAAATTACCATCAGTCCTATAGCACATGTGCCCACGTCATGTAGAAAACTCATGATTTTATCGCGCTCTGAGTATTTAATAATATTCACGCCGCATCGTTACCGCAGAACGTCTACTACTGTGTCATCGCCGTCCGTGAGGGGGGCCACACCCCGGAGACGTGTGCCGCCTCTTTGGACATGCCACCACACGGTACGGCATGTATGAGGGCCCGGTGCGATGCTCCGGTGGCATTGCTACCCCTCCCCCCCCCCCACGGTCAACAACTGCTTCTTCTCATGTTTTATACTTTACACTCTTTAAAGTTGAGTTTTGAAAAAATTTATCAAGAGTCATGGAATTTATAAACTTTGGTCGTAAAAGCATATGAAATATGAGATACAAAAAAGATAGTGCAAAACAAAGACAAAATGAGACGGGAAAAAATATTAGAGCAGTACTTACCGAGGGTCGACTATCGGCCCTCGGGAATGTCTACTTTTTCCGATTGTGACTCTCGGTAAAGCATCTAACCTAGATCTAGGGGACATAATTTCCGAGAGCTGCTCTCGGTGATGATAAGGGCACCATCAAAGTTTAGTCCCACCTCGCCTAGAGACAAGCAACAAAACCTATTTAAATACTGGGATAGTCCACATGCAGTAAGCTTCGGTATCCATTACACTCTTGTTAAGGAGATGGACTATCACTTTGAATGTTCACCTGTCTCAAGCAGAGAACATTCAAAGTGATAGGCCTTCTTCTTAATGGTGGATGCCGGTGTTTTTTTATTAATGGTGTCGGAACGTGTCCGTTTTGTGCAGGAAGTGCTTGTCATTTTGCTCCGCTGGCCCCGGCGGTCTAGGGCGTTGTTCGGCACCTAGAGGGGGTAGGCCACGGGGACTAACTGCTTCTTCGTGTTAGTGCATGTCATCGCGAGATGACAGGCCAAGTCTAGGCCCATTGTGGTTTGTGAGGCATGTGCCACGTCAAGGACGTGCGTTGCTTATTCAAATAGCACACCACCCCTGCATGCATATGCATGGGCCACGCGCATGTAGGGGTGCCCTCCCCCCCCTCGGGCGGTCTCCATATCGAGCACCCATCCGGTGGCCCCAGCGGTCTAGGGTGTTGTTCGGCACCTAGAGTGGGTAGGCCACGGGGAATAACTGCTTCTTCGTGTTAGTGCATGTCATCGCGAGAAGACAGACCAAGTCTAGGCCTGTTCTTTCACGGGATCGCCCACCGAAGACTCTGTCTCGGGGACGAACGCAGCCGATCCTCGACATTCCCGCCCATGTGTGTGGTTTGTGAGGCACGTGCCACATCTAGGACGTGCGTTGCTTATTCAAATAGCACACCACCCCTGCATGCATACGCATGGTCCACGCGCATGTAGGGGTGCCCTCCCCCCCCCCCTCGGGCGGTCTCCATATCGAGCACCCATCTGGTGGCCCCGGCGGCCTAGGGTGTTATTCGGCACCGAGAGGGTGTAGTCCACGGTGAATAACTGCTTCTCCATGTTAGTGCATGTCATCGCGAGTTGACAGACCAAGTCTAGGCTCGTTTTGTCACGGGATCACCCACCGAAGATTCTGTCTCGGGGACGGACGCAGCCGGTCCTCGACGTTCCCGCCCGCGTGTGTGGTTTTTGTGGCACGTGTCACGTCAAGGACGTGCATTGCTTATTCAAATAGCACACCACCCCTGCATGCATATGCATGGTCCACACGCATGTAGGGGTGCCCTCCCCCCTCGGGCGGTCTCTATATCGAGCACCCATCCGGTGGCCCTGGCGGTCTAGGGCATTATTCGGCACCGAGAGGATGTAGTCCACGGTGAATAACTGCTTCTCCGTGTTAGTGCATGTCATCGCAAGATGCCAGACCAAGTCTAGGACAAAGCCACAGCAAGATCCCATCCGTGTAGACCAAGTCTACTACTATGTCATCGCCGTCCGTGAGGGGGGCCACACCCCGGAGACGCGTGCCGCCTCTTCGAACATGCCACCACACCATACGGCATGTATAAGGGCCCGGTGCGATGCTCTAGTGGCATTGCTACCCCCAGGGCCCCCGTCCCGCCTAACCCTATAGCGTTTGACCACGGGATCTAGCCCTTTGAATTTGCACGGACGGGCTTTGATCAGTGGAACTCTCCACCCGGTTGTGTTAGGTCAGCCCATCGAAACACTTTGGAGCAACATCCGGGCCAAAGCCACAGCAAGACCCCATCCGTGTAGACCCGACGCGTCCGTTTCCCCCATCCAGGTGCCGGCGCCGGCGCCGTCCGTGAGGAGGGGCACACCCCGGAGACGCGGGCCGGGCGTTTGCAACCGCCACAACCCTTCTAGACTTGTGAGAGACCGCCTACACAAGATTTGGCGGCATGTGCTAGCCCCCGAAGGCCGCCGGCCACAGTCGTAGACACGCGAAGAGCAATCCGCGGAGAGGGAAGTTTTTCAGATACTTCTCCATCACCAAAAATTATGAAAAATTACCATCAGTCCTATAACACATGTGCCCACGTCGTGTAAAAAACTCATGATTTTATCGTGCTCCGAGTATTTAATAATATTCACGCCGCATCGTTACCGCAGAACGTCTACTACTGTGTCATCGCCGTCCGTGAGGGGGGGCACACCCCGGAGACGCGTGCCGCCTCTTCGGACATGCCACCACACCGTACGGCATGTATGAGGGCCCGGTGCGATGCTCCAGTGGCATTGCTACCCCCCCCAGGGCCCCCATCCCGCCTAACCCTGTAGCGTTTGACCACGGGATCTAGCCCTTTGACTTTGCACGGACGGGCTTTGACCAGTGGAACTCTCCACCCGGTTGTGTTAGGTCAGCCCATCGGAACACTTTGGAGCAGCATCTGGGCCAAAGCCACAGCAAGACCCCATCCGTGTAGACCCGACGTGTCCGTTTCCCCCCTCAAGGTGCCGGCGGCGGCGCCATCCGTGAGGGGGGCACACCCTGGAGACGCGGGCCGGGCGTTCGCAACCGCCACAACACTTCCAGACTTGTGAGAGACCGCCTACGCAAGATTTGGCGGCCTGTGCTAGCCCCCGGAGGCCGCCGGCCACAGTCGTAGACACGCGAAGAGCAATCCGCGGAAAGGGAAGTGTTCAGATACTTCTCCATCACCAAAAACTATGAAAATTACCATCAGTCCTATAGCACATGTGCCCACGTCATGTAAAAAGCTCATGATTTTATCGCGCTCCGAGTATTTAATAATATTCACGCCGCATCGTTACCGCAGAACGTCTACTACTGTGTCATCGCCGTCCGTGAGGGGGGCCACACCCGGGAGACGTGTGCCGCCTCTTTGGACATGCAACCACACTGTACGGCATGTATGAGGGCCCGGTGCGATGCTCCGGTGGCATTGCTACCCCCCCACGGTCAACAACTGCTTCTTCTCATGTTTTATACTTTACACTCTTTAAAGTTGGGTTTTGAAAAAAATCATCAAAAGTCATGGAATTTATAAACTTTGGTCGTAAAAGCATATGAAATATGAGATACAAAAAAGATAGTGCAAAACAAAGACAAAATGAGAAGGGAAAAAATATTAGGTCAGTACTTACCGAGGGTCGACTATCAGCCCTCGGGAATGTCTACTTTTTCCGAGTGTGACTCTCGATAAAGCATCTAACCTAGATCTAGGGGGGACGTATTTTCCGAGAGCTGCTCTCGGTAAATCATCTAACCTATATCTAGAGTTGATTTCTTTTCCGAGGGCCGCACCGACAAGCACTCGGCAAATGTGATGTCGACTACTTAAGCATATTTCCCCCCTGTTGTTTCTTCTCTCAGCTCACACCGACCGACGCCCATCCTCCTCTGCTCCCCACCGACCGGCGCCCCTCCACCGACCGGTGCCCCCTCCACCGCCGCCCCCCACACCACACCGAGCTCCTCCCTCCGGTGAGCCCCTCCTCCGCTCCATGTGTGTATAGATGGATGGATTGATAGATGGATGCATAGATAGATGGATGGATGGATAGATGGATGCATAGATAGATGGATGGATTGATAGATGGATGCATAGATAGATGGATGGATTGATAGATGGGTGCATAGATAGATGGATGGATGCCATGTAGATACATTTTTTTCTCGGTAAAGCATCTAACCTAGATATCTTTCCTTCTTGTTCATTCTCCATAATATGTATTATACTTTTCTGTTGTTGTTGTTTTATTTCATGCTTGGCAAACAACCTTAGCACATCATAATTACCGTCTTGTGTTTTCTTCTTCGGATGGGCCTCGTCCGGTTCTAGAGACCGGCACCCCTCCGGTGGCCCGGGCGGTCTAGGGCGCTGTTCGGCACCTAGAGGGGGTAGGCCACGGGGAATAGCTTCTTCTTCGTGTTAGTGCATGTCATCGCGAGATGATAGACCAAGTCTAGGCCCGTTCTGTCACGGGATCGCCCACCGAATACTCTGTCTCGAGGACGAACGCAGCCGGTCCTCGACGTTCCCGCCCGTGTGTGTAGTTTGTGAGGCACATGCCACGTCAAGGATGTGCGTTCCTTATTCAAATAGCACACCACCCCTGCATGCATATGCATGGTCCACGCGCATGTAGGGGTGCCCTCCCCCCCCTCGGGCGGTCTCCATATCGAGCACCCATTCGCTGGCCCCGGCGGTCTAGGGCGTTATTCGGCACCGAGAGGGCGTAGTCCATGGTGAATAACTGCTTCTCCGTGTTAGTGCATGTCATCACGAGTTGACGGAGCATGTCTAGGCTCGTTCTGTCACGGGATCACCCACCGAAGATTCTGTCTCGGGGACGGACGCAGCCGGTCCTCGACGTTCCCACCCGTGTGTGTGGTTTGTGAGGCACGTGTCACGTCAAGGACGTGCGTTGCTTATTCAAATAGCACACCACCCCTGCATGCATACGCATGGGCCACACGCATGTAGGGGTGCCCTCCCCCCCCCTCGGGCGGTCTCTATATCGAGCACCCATCCGTGGCCCTGGCGGTCTAGGGCATTATTTGGCATCGAGAGGGTGTAGTCCACGGTGAATAACTGCTTCTCCGTGTTAGTGCATGTCATCGCGAGATGACAGACCAAGTCTAGGGCCGTTCTTCGAGATAGTCTATGGGTATCGAGAGGGAATGTGTCCGGTTTGTGCAGGAAGTGCGGGTCCTGTTGCTCCGTTGGCCTCGAAACTTCTTGTGCTCTCAAAGAAGGCCATCGCATGTATATGCATGGGCTATGCATGTGCTATCCGGTGGCCCCGGCGGTCTAGGAAGTTGACCGGCATCGAGAGAGGGGGTAGGCCATGGTCAACAACTGCTTCTTCTCATGTTTATTACTTTACACTCTTTAAAGTTCTCTCTCGGTGCCGGTCTAGAAAGTTGATCGGCACCGAGAGAGGGGGTAGGCCACGGTCAACAACTGCTTCTTCTCATATTTATTACTTTACACTCTTTAAAGTCGAGTTTTGAAATAATTCATCAAAAGTCATGGAATTTATAAACTTTTGTCGTAAAAGCATATGAAATATGAGATACAAAAAAGATAGTGCAAAACAAAGACAAAAAGGGAAGGGAAAAAAATTTAGAGCAGTGGTTACCGAGGGTCGATTCTTGGCTCTCGGTAATGGCCACCTTTTCCGAGAATTGCTATCAGTAAAGCATCTAACCTAGATATCTTTCCTTCTTGTTCATTCTCGATAATATGTATTATACTTTTTTGTTGTTGTTTTCTTTCATGCTTGGCAAACAACCTTAGCACATCATAATTACCGTCTTGTGTTTTCTTCTTCGGATGGGCCTCGTCCGGTTCTAGAGACCGGCACCCCTCCGGTCGCCCCGGCGGTCTGGGGCGTTGTTCGGCACCTAGAGGGGCTAGGCCACGGGGAATAACTGCTTCTTCGTGTTAGTGCATGTCATCGCGAGATGACAGGCCCAGTCTAGGCCCGTTCTGTCACGGGATCGCCCACCGAAGACTCTTGTCTCCGGGACGAACGCAGCCGGTCCTCGACGTTCCCGCCCGTGTGTGTGGTTTGTGAGGCACGTGCCACGTCAAGGACGTGCGTTGCTTATTCAAATAGCACACCACCCCTGCATGCATATGCATGGTCCACGCGCATGTAGGGGTGCCCTCCCCCCTCGGGCGGTCTCCATATCGAGCACCCATCCGGTGGCCCCGGCGGTCTAGGGCGTTATTCGCCACCGAGAGGGTGTAGTCCACGGTGAATAACTGCTTCTCCGTGTTAGTGGATGTCATCGCGAGTTGACAGACCAAGTCTAGGCTCGTTCTGTCACGGGTTCACCCACCGAAGATTCTGTCTCGAGGACGGACGTAGCCGGTCCTCGACGTTCCCGCCCGTGTGTGTGGTTTGTGAGGCACGTGTCACGTCAAGGACGTGCGTTGCTTATTCAAATAGCACACCAACCCTGCATGCATATACATGGGCCACACGCATGTAGGGGTGCCCTCCCCCCCACATCGGGCGGTCTCTATATCGAGCACCCATCCGGTGGCCCCGGCTGTCTAGGGCATTATTCGGCACCGAGAGGGTGTAGTCCACGTTGAATAACTGCTTCTCCGTGTTAGTGCATGTCATCGTGAGATGACAGACCAAGTCTAGGCCCGTTCTTCGAGATAGCCTATGAGTATCGAGAGGGAATGAGTCCGGTTTGTGCAGGAAGTGTGGGCCCTGTTGCTCCGTTGGCGTCGAAACTTCTTGTGCTCTCAAAGAAGGCCATCGCATGTATATGCATGGGCTATCCTGTGGCCCCGGCGGTCTAGGAGGTTGACCGGCACCGAGGGAGGGGGTAGGCCACGGTCAACAACTGCTTCTTCTCATGTTTATTCCTTTACACTCTTTAAAGTTCTCTCTCGGTGCCGGTCTAGAAAGTTGACCGGCACCGAGAGAGGGGGTAGGCCACGGTCAACAACTGCTTCTTCTCATGTTTATTACTTTACACTCTTTCAAGTTGAGTTTTGAAATAATTCATCAAAAGTCATGGAATTTATAAACTTTGGTCGTAAAAGCATATGAAATATGAGATACTAAAAAGATAGTGCAAAACAAAGACCAAAAGAGAAGGGAAAAAAATTAGAGCAGTGGTTACCGAGGGTCGATTCTCGGCTCTCGGTAATGGCCACCTTTTCCGAGAGTTGCGCTCGGTAAAGCATGTAACCTAGATATCTTTCCTTCTTGTCCATTCTCGATAATATGTATTATACTTTTTTTTGTCGTTTTCTTTCATGCTTGGCAAACAACCTTAGCACATCATAATTACCGTCTTGTGTTTTCTTCTTCGGATGGGCCTCGTCCTGTTCTAGAGACCGGCACCCCTCCGGTGGCCCCGGCGGTCTAGGGCATTGTTCGGCACTTAGAGGGTTAGGCCACGGGGAATAACTGCTTCTTCGTGTTAGTGCATGTCATCGCGAGATGACAGACCAAGGCTAGGCCCGTTCTGTCACGGGATCGCCCACCGAAGACTCTGTCTCGGGGACGAACGCAGCCGGTCCTCGACGTTCCCGCCCGTATGTGTGGTTTGTGAGGCACGTGCCACGTCAAGGACGTGTGTTGCTTATTCAAATAGCACACCACCCCTGCATGCATATGCATGGGCCACGCGCATGTAGGGGTGCCCTCACCCCTCTCGGGCGGTCTCCATATCGAGCACCCATCGGGTGGCCCCGGCGGTCTAGGGCATTATTCGGCACCGAGAGGGTGTAGTCCACGGTGAATAACTGCTTCTCCGTGTTAGTGCATGTCATCACGAGTTGACAGACCAAGTCTAGGGTCGTTCTGTCACGGGATCACCCATCGAAGATTCTGTCTCGGGGACGGACGCAGCCGGTCCTCGACGTTCCCGCCCGTGTGTGTGGTTTGTGAGGCACGTGTCACATCAAGGACGTGCGTTGCTTATTCAAATAGCACACCACCCCTGCATGCATATGCGTGGGCCACACGCATGTAGGGGTGCCCTCCCCCCCCATCGGGCGGTCTCTATATCGAGCACCCATCCGGTGGCCCCGGCTGTCTAGGGCATTATTCGGCACCGAGAGGGTGTAGTCCACGTTGAATAACTGCTTCTCCGTGTTAGGGCATGTCATCGCGAGATGACAGACCAAGTCTAGGCCCGTTCTTCGAGATAGTCTATGAGTATCGAGAGGGAATGAGTCCGGTTTGTGCAGGAAGTGCGGGCCCTGTTGCTCCGTTGGCCTCGAAACTTCTTGTGCTCTCAAGGAAGGCCATCGCATGTATATGCATGGGCTATCCGGTGGCCCCGGCGGTCTAGGAGGTTGACCGGCACCGAGGGAGGGGGTAGGCCACGGTCAACAACTGCTTCTTCTCATGTTTATTACTTTACACTCTTTAAAGTTCTCTCTCGGTGCCGGTCTAGAAAGTTGACCGGCACCGAGAGAGGGGGTAGGCCACGGTCAACAACTGCTTCTTCAAATGTTTATTACTTTACTCTCTTTAAAGTTGAGTTTTGAAATAATTCATCAAAAGTCATGGAATTTATAAACTTTGGTCGTAAAAGCATATGAAATATGAGATACTAAAAAGATAGTGCAAAACAAAGACCAAAAGAGAAGGGAAAAAAATTAGAGCAGTGGTTACCGAGGGTCGATTCCCGGCTCTCGGTAATGGCCACCTTTTCCGAGAGTTGCGCTCGGTAAAGCATGTAACCTAGATATCTTTCCTTCTTGTCCATTCTCGATAATATGTATTATACTTTTTTTTGTTGTTTTCTTTCATGCTTGGCAAACAACCTTAGCACATCATAATTACCGTCTTGTGTTTTCTTCTTCGGATGGGCCTCGTCCTGTTCTAGAGACCGGCACCCCTCCGGTGGCCCCGGCGGTCTAGGGCATTGTTCGGCACCTAGAGGGTTAGGCCACGGGGAATAACTGCTTCTTCGTGTTAGTGCATGTCATCGCGAGATGACAGACCAAGTCTAGGCCCGTTCTGTCACGGGATCGCCCACCGAAGACTCTGTCTCGGGGACGAACGCAGCCGGTCCTCGACGTTCCCGCCCGTGTCTGTGGTTTGTGAGGCACGTGCCACGTCAAGGACGTGCGTTGCTTATTCAAATAGCACACCACCCCTGCATGCATATGCATGGGCCACGCGCATGTAGGGGTGCCCTCCCCCTCTCGGGCGGTCTCCATATCGAGCACCCATCGGGTGGCCCCGGCGGTCTAGGGCATTATTCGGCACCGAGAGGGTGTAGTCCATGGTGAATAACTGCTTCTCCGTGTTAGTGCATGTCATCACGAGTTGACAGACCAAGTCTAGGCTCGTTCTGTCACGGGATCACCCATCGAAGATTCTGTCTCGGGGACGGACGCAGCCGTTCCTCGACGTTCCCGCCCGTGTGTGTGGTTTGTGAGGCACGTGTCACATCAAGGACGTGCGTTGCTTATTCAAATAGCACACCACCCCTGCATGCATATGCATGGGCCACACGCATGTAGGGGTGCCCTCCCCCCCCCCCCATCGGGCGGTCTCTATATCGAGCACCCATCCGGTGGCCCCGGCTGTCTAGGGCATTATTCGGCACCGAGAGGGTGTAGTCCACGTTGAATAACTGCTTCTCCGTGTTAGTGCATGTCATCGCGAGATGACAGACCAAGTCTAGGCCCGTTCTTCGAGATAGCCTATGAGTATCGAGAGGGAATGAGTCCGGTTTGTGCAGGAAGTGCGGGCCCTGTTGCTCTGTTGGCCTCGAAACTTCTTGTGCTCTCGAAGAAGGCCATCGCATGTATATGCATGGGCTATCCGGTGGCCCCGGCGGTCTAGGAGGTTGACCGGCACCGAGGGAGGGGGTAGGCCACGGTCAACAACTGCTTCTTCTCATGTTTATTACTTTACACTCTTTAAAGTTCTCTCTCGGTGCCGGCCTAGAAAGTTGACCGGCACCGAGACAGGGGGTAGGCCACGGTCAACAACTGCTTCTTCTCATGTTTATTACTTTACTCTCTTTAAAGTTGAGTTTTGAAATAATTCATCAAAAGTCATGGAATTTATAAACTTTGGTCGTAAAAGCATATGAAATATGAGATACTAAAAAGATAGTGCAAAACAAAGACCAAAAGAGAAGGGGAAAAAAATTAGAGCAGTGGTTACCGAGGGTCGATTCTCGGCTCTCGGTAATGGCCACCTTTTCCGAGAGTTGCACTCGGTAAAGCATGTAACCTAGATATCTTTCCTTCTTGTCCATTCTCGATAATATGTATTATACTTTTTTTTGTTGTTTTCTTTCATGCTTGGCAAACAACCTTAGCACATCATAATTACCGTCTTGTGTTTTCTTCTTCGGATGGGCCTCGTCCTGTTCTAGAGACCGGCACCCCTCCGGTGGCCCCGGCGGTCTAGGGCATTGTTCGGCACCTAGAGGGTTAGGCCACGGGGAATAACTGCTTCTTCGTGTTAGTGCATGTCATTGCGAGATGACAGACCAAGTCTAGGCCCGTTCTGTCACGGGATCGCCCACCGAAGACTCTGTCTCGGGGACGAACGCAGCCGGTCCTCGACGTTCCCGCCCGTGTGTGTGGTTTGTGATGCACGTGCCACGTCAAGGACGTGCGTTGCTTATTCAAATAGCACACCACCCCTGTATGCATATGCATGGGCCACGCGCATGTAGGGGTGCCCTCCCCCCTCTCGGGCGGTCTCCATATCGAGCACCCATCGGGTGGCCCCGGCGGTCTAGGGCATTATTCGGCACCGAGAGGGTGTAGTCCATGGTGAATAACTGCTTCTCCGTGTTAGTGCATGTCATCACGAGTTGACAGACCAAGTCTAGGCTCGTTCTGTCACGGGATCACCCATCGAAGATTCTGTCTCGGGGACGGACGCAGCCGTTCCTCGACGTTCCCGCCCGTGTGTGTGGTTTGTGAGGCACGTCTCACATCAAGGACATGCGTTGCTTATTCAAATAGCACACCACCCCTGCATGCATATGCATGGGCCACACGCATGTAGGGGTGCCCTCCCCCCCCACATCGGGCGGTCTCTATATCGAGCACCCATCCGGTGGCCCCGGCTGTCTAGGGCATTATTCGGCACCGAGAGGGTGTAGTCCACATTGAATAACTGCTTCTCCGTGTTAGTGCATGTCATCGTGAGATGACAGACCAAGTCTAGGCCCGTTCTTCGAGATAGCCTATGAGTATCGAGAGGGAATGAGTCCGGTTTGTGCAGGAAGTGTGGGCCCTGTTGCTCCGTTGGCCTCGAAACTTCTTGTGCTCTCAAAGAAGGCCATCGCATGTATATGCATGGGCTATCCGGTGGCCCCGGCGGTCTAGGAGGTTGACCGGCACCGAGGGAGGGGGTAGGCCACGGTCAACAACTGCTTCTTCTCATGTTTATTACTTTACACTCTTTAAAGTTCTCTCTCGGTGCCGGTCTAGAAAGTTGACTGGCACCGAGAGAGGGGGTAGGCCACGGTCAACAACTGCTTCTTCTCATGTTTATTACTTTACACTCTTTCAAGTTGAGTTTTGAAATAATTCATCAAAAGTCATGGAATTTATAAACTTTGGTCGTAAAAGCATATGAAATATGAGATACTAAAAAGATAGTGCAAAACAAAGACCAAAAGAGAAGGGAAAAAATTAGAGCAGTGGTTACCGAGGGTCGATTCTCGGCTCTCGGTAATGGCCACCTTTTCCGAGAGTTGCGCTCGGTAAAGCATGTAACCTAGATATCTTTCCTTCTTGTCCATTCTCGATAATATGTATTATACTTTTTTTTGTCGTTTTCTTTCATGCTTGGCAAACAACCTTAGCACATCATAATTACCGTCTTGTGTTTTCTTCTTCGGATGGGCCTCGTCCTGTTCTAGAGACCGGCACCCCTCCGGTGGCCCCGGCGGTCTAGGGCATTGTTCGGCACCTAGAGGGTTAGGCCACGGGGAATAACTGCTTCTTCGTGTTAGTGCATGTCATCGCGAGATGACAGACCAAGTCTAGGCCCGTTCTGTCACGGGATCGCCCACCGAAGACTCTGTCTCGGGGACGAACGCAGCCGGTCCTCGACGTTCCCGCCCGTGTCTGTGGTTTGTGATGCACGTGCCACGTCAAGGACGTGCGTTGCTTATTCAAATAGCACACCACCCCTGTATGCATATGCATGGGCCACGCGCATGTAGGGGTGCCCTCCCCCCTCTCGGGCGGTCTCCATATCGAGCACCCATCGGGTGGCCCCGGCGGTCTAGGGCATTATTCGGCACCGAGAGGGTGTAGTCCATGGTGAATAACTGCTTCTCCGTGTTAGTGCATGTCATCACGAGTTGACAGACCAAGTCTAGGCTCGTTCTGTCACGGGATCACCCATCGAAGATTCTGTCTCGGGGACGGACGCAGCCGTTCCTCGACGTTCCCGCCCGTGTGTGTGGTTTGTGAGGCACGTGTCACATCAAGGACATGCGTTGCTTATTCAAATAGCACACCACCCCTGCATGCATATGCATGGGCCACAAGCATGTAGGGGTGCCCTCCCCCCCCCCCACATCGGGCGGTCTCTATATCGAGCACCCATCCGGTGGCCCCGGCTGTCTAGGGCATTATTCGGCACCGAGAGGGTGTAGTCCACATTGAATAACTGCTTCTCCGTGTTAGTGCATGTCATCGTGAGATGACAGACCAAGTCTAGGCCCGTTCTTCGAGATAGCCTATGAGTATCGAGAGGGAATGAGTCCGGTTTGTGCAGGAAGTGTGGGCCCTGTTGCTCCGTTGGCCTCGAAACTTCTTGTGCTCTCAAAGAAGGCCATCGCATGTATATGCATGGGCTATCCGGTGGCCCCGGCGGTCTAGGAGGTTGACCGGCACCGAGGGAGGGGGTAGGCCACGGTCAACAACTGCTTCTTCTCATGTTTATTACTTTACACTCTTTAAAGTTCTCTCTCGGTGCCGGTCTAGAAAGTTGACCGGCACCGAGAGAGGGGGTAGGCCACGGTCAACAACTGCTTCTTCTCATGTTTATTACTTTACACTCTTTCAAGTTGAGTTTTGAAATAATTCATCAAAAGTCATGGAATTTATAAACTTTGGTCGTAAAAGCATATGAAATATGAGATACTAAAAAGATAGTGCAAAACAAAGACCAAAAGAGAAGGGAAAAAAATTAGAGCAGTGGTTACCGAGGGTCGATTCTCGGCTCTCGGTAATGGCCACCTTTTCCGAGAGTTGCGCTCGGTAAAGCATGTAACCTAGATATCTTTCCTTCTTGTCCATTCTCGATAATATGTATTATACTTTTTTTTGTCGTTTTCTTTCATGCTTGGCAAACAACCTTAGCACATCATAATTACCGTCTTGTGTTTTCTTCTTCGGATGGGCCTCGTCCTGTTCTAGAGACCGGCACCCCTCCGGTGGCCCCGGCGGTCTAGGGCATTGTTCGGCACTTAGAGGGTTAGGCCACGGGGAATAACTGCTTCTTCGTGTTAGTGCATGTCATCGCGAGATGACAGACCAAGGCTAGGCCCGTTCTGTCACGGGATCGCCCACCGAAGACTCTGTCTCGGGGACGAACGCAGCCGGTCCTCGACGTTCCCGCCCGTATGTGTGGTTTGTGAGGCACGTGCCACGTCAAGGACGTGTGTTGCTTATTCAAATAGCACACCACCCCTGCATGCATATGCATGGGCCACGCGCATGTAGGGGTGCCCTCCCCCCTCTCGGGCGGTCTCCATATCGAGCACCCATCGGGTGGCCCCGGCGGTCTAGGGCATTATTCGGCACCGAGAGGGTGTAGTCCACGGTGAATAACTGCTTCTCCGTGTTAGTGCATGTCATCACGAGTTGACAGACCAAGTCTAGGGTCGTTCTGTCACGGGATCACCCATCGAAGATTCTGTCTCGGGGACGGACGCAGCCGGTCCTCGACGTTCCCGCCCGTGTGTGTGGTTTGTGAGGCACGTGTCACATCAAGGACGTGCGTTGCTTATTCAAATAGCACACCACCCCTGCATGCATATACGTGGGCCACACGCATGTAGGGGTGCCCTCCCCCCCCCATCGGGCGGTCTCTATATCGAGCATCCATCCGGTGGCCCCGGCTGTCTAGGGCATTATTCGGCACCGAGAGGGTGTAGTCCATGTTGAATAACTGCTTCTCCGTGTTAGGGCATGTCATCGCGAGATGACAGACCAAGTCTAGGCCCGTTCTTCGAGATAGTCTATGAGTATCGAGAGGGAATGAGTCCGGTTTGTGCAGGAAGTGCGGGCACTGTTGCTCCGTTGGCCTCGAAACTTCTTGTGCTCTCAAGGAAGGCCATCGCATGTATATGCATGGGCTATCCGGTGGCCCCGGCGGTCTAGGAGGTTGACCGGCACCGAGGGAGGGGGTAGGCCACGGTCAACAACTGCTTCTTCTCATGTTTATTACTTTACACTCTTTAAAGTTCTCTCTCGGTGCCGGTCTAGAAAGTTGACCGGCACCGAGAGAGGGGGTAGGCCACGGTCAACAACTGCTTCTTCAAATGTTTATTACTTTACTCTCTTTAAAGTTGAGTTTTGAAATAATTCATCAAAAGTCATGGAATTTATAAACTTTGGTCGTAAAAGCATATGAAATATGAGATACTAAAAAGATAGTGCAAAACAAAGACCAAAAGAGAAGGGAAAAAAATTAGAGCAGTGGTTACCGAGGGTCGATTCTCGGCTCTCGGTAATGGCCACCTTTTCCGAGAGTTGCGCTCGGTAAAGCATGTAACCTAGATATCTTTCCTTCTTGTCCATTCTCGATAATATGTATTATACTTTTTTTTGTTGTTTTCTTTCATGCTTGGCAAACAACCTTAGCACATCATAATTACCGTCTTGTGTTTTCTTCTTCGGATGGGCCTCGTCCTGTTCTAGAGACCGGCACCCCTCCGGTGGCCCCGGCGGTCTAGGGCATTGTTCGGCACCTAGAGGGTTAGGCCACGGGGAATAACTGCTTCTTCGTGTTAGTGCATGTCATCGCGAGATGACAGACCAAGTCTAGGCGCGTTCTGTCACGGGATCGCCCACCGAAGACTCTGTCTCGGGGACGAACGCAGCCGGTCCTCGACGTTCCCGCCCGTGTGTGTGGTTTGTGAGGCACGTGCCACGTCAAGGACGTGCGTTGCTTATTCAAATAGCACACCACCCCTGCATGCATATGCATGGGCCACGCGCATGTAGGGGTGCCCTCCCCCTCTCGGGCGGTCTCCATATCGAGCACCCATCGGGTGGCCCCGGCGGTCTAGGGCATTATTCGGCACCGAGAGGGTGTAGTCCATGGTGAATAACTGCTTCTCCGTGTTAGTGCATGTCATCACGAGTTGACAGACCAAGTCTAGGCTCGTTCTGTCACGGGATCACCCATCGAAGATTCTGTCTCGGGGACGGACGCAGCCGTTCCTCGACGTTCCCGCCCGTGTGTGTGGTTTGTGAGGCACGTGTCACATCAAGGACGTGCGTTGCTTATTCAAATAGCACACCACCCCTGCATGCATATGCATGGGCCACACGCATGTAGGGGTGCCCTCCCCCCCCCCATCTGGCGGTCTCTATATCGAGCACCCATCCGGTGGCCCCGGCTGTCTAGGGCATTATTCGGCACCGAGAGGGTGTAGTCCACGTTGAATAACTGCTTCTCCGTGTTAGTGCATGTCATCGCGAGATGACAGACCAAGTCTAGGCCCGTTCTTCGAGATAGCCTATGAGTATCGAGAGGGAATGAGTCCGGTTTGTGCAGGAAGTGCGGGCCCTGTTGCTCTGTTGGCCTCGAAACTTCTTGTGCTCTCGAAGAAGGCCATCGCATGTATATGCATGGGCTATCCGGTGGCCCCGGCGGTCTAGGAGGTTGACCGGCACCGAGGGAGGGGGTAGGCCACGGTCAACAACTGCTTCTTCTCATGTTTATTACTTTACACTCTTTAAAGTTCTCTCTCGGTGCCGGTCTAGAAAGTTGACCGGCACCGAGAGAGGGGGTAGGCCACGGTCAACAACTTCTTCTTCTCATGTTTATTACTTTACACTCTTTAAAGTTGAGTTTTGAAATAATTCATCAAAAGTCATGGAATTTATAAACTTTGGTCGTAAAAGCATATGAAATATGAGATACTAAAAAGATAGTGCAAAACAAAGACCAAAAGAGAAGGGGAAAAAAATTAGAGCAGTGGTTACCGAGGGTCGATTCTCGGCTCTCGGTAATGGCCACCTTTTCCGAGAGTTGCGCTCGGTAAAGCATGTAACCTAGATATCTTTCCTTCTTGTCCATTCTCGATAATATGTATTATACTTTTTTTGTTGTTTTCTTTCATGCTTGGCTAACAACCTTAGCACATCATAATTACCGTCTTGTGTTTTCTTCTTCGGATGGGCCTCGTCCTGTTCTAGAGACCGGCACCCCTCCGGTGGCCCCGGCGGTCTAGGGCATTGTTCGCAACCTAGAGGGTTAGGCCACGGGGAATAACTGCTTCTTCGTCTTAGTGCATGTCATCGCGAGATGACAGACCAAGTCTAGGCCCGTTCTGTCACGGGATCGCCCACCGAAGACTCTGTCTCGGGGACGAACGCAGCCGGTCCTCGACGTTCCCGCCCGTGTGTGTGGTTTGTGAGGCACGTGCGACGTCAAGGACGTGCGTTGCTTATTCAAATAGCACACCACCCCTGCATGCATATGCATGGGCCACGCGCATGTAGGGGTGCCCTCCCCCCTCTCGGGCGGTCTCCATATCGAGCACCCATCGGGTGGCCCCGGCGGTCTAGGGCATTATCCGGCACCAAGAGGGTGTAGTCCACGGTGAATAACTGCTTCTCCGTGTTAGTGCATGTCATCACGAGTTGACAGACCAAGTCTAGGCTCGTTCTGTCACGGGATCACCCATCGAAGATTCTGTCTCGGGGACGGACGCAGCCGGTCCTCGACGTTCCCGCCCGTGTGTGTGGTTTGTGAGGCACGTGTCACACCAAGGACCTGCGTTGCTTATTCAAATAGCACACCACCCCTGCATGCATATGCATGGGCCACACGCATGTAGGGGTGCCCTCCCCCCCCCCCCCCCCCGTCGGGCGGTCTCTATATCGAGCACCCATCCGGTGGCCCCGGCTGTCTAGGGCATTATTCGGCACCGAGAGGGTGTAGTCCACGTTGAATAACTGCTTCTCCGTGTTAGTGCATGTCATCGCGAGATGACAGACCAAGTCTAGGCCCGTTCTTCGAGATAGTCTATGAGTATCGAGAGGGAATGAGTCCGGTTTGTGCAGGAAGTGCGGGCCCTGTTGCTCCGTTGGCCTCGAAACTTCTTGTGCTCTCAACGAAGGCCATCGCATGTATATGCATGGGCTATCCGGTGGCCCCGGCGGTCTAGGAGGTTGACCGGCACCGAGGGAGGGGGTAGGCCACGGTCAACAACTGCTTCTTCTCATGTTTATTACTTTACACTCTTTAAAGTTCTCTCTCGTTGCCGGTCTAGAAAGTTGACCGGCACTGAGAGAGGGGGTAGGCCACGGTCAACAACCGCTTCTTCTCATGTTTATTACTTTACACTCTTTAAAGTTGAGTTTTGAAATAATTCATCAAAAGTCATGGAATTTATAAACTTTGGTCGTAAAAGCATATGAAATATGAGATACTAAAAGATAGTGCAAAACAAAGACCAAAAGAGAAGGGAAAAAAATTAGAGCAGTGGTTACCGAGGGTCGATTCTCGGCTCTCGGTAATGGCCACCTTTTCCGAGAGTTGCACTCGGTAAAGCATGTAACCTAGATATCTTTCCTTCTTGTCCATTCTCGATAATATGTATTATACTTTTTTTTGTTGTTTTCTTTCATGCTTGGCAAACAACCTTAGCACATCATAATTACCGTCTTGTGCTTTCTTCTTCGGATGGGCCTCGTCCTGTTCTAGAGACCGGCACCCCTCCGGAGGCCCCGGCGGTCTAGGGCATTGTTCGGCACCTAGAGGGTTAGGCCACGGGGAATAACTGCTTCTTCGTGTTAGTGCATGTCATCGCGAGATGATAGACCAAGTCTAGGTCCGTTCTGTCACGGGATCGCCCACCGAAGACTCTGTCTCGGGGATGAACGCAGCCGGTCCTCGACGTTCCCGCCCGTGTGTGTGGTTTGTGATGCACGTGCCACGTCAAGGACGTGCGTTGCTTATTCAAATAGCACACCACCCCTGCATGCATATGCATGGGCCACGCGCATGTAGGGGTGCCCTCCCCCCTCTCGGGCGGTCTCCATATCAAGCACCCATCGGGTGGCCCCGGCGGTCTAGGGCATTATTCGGCACCGAGAGGGTGTAGTCCACGGTGAATAACTGCTTCTCCGTGTTAGTGCATGTCATCACGAGTTGACCGACCAAGTCTAGGCTCGTTCTGTCACGGGATCACCCATCGAAGATTCTGTCTCGGGGACGGACGCAGCCGGTCCTCGACGTTCCCGCCCGTGTGTGTGGTTTGTGAGGCACGTGTCACATCAAGGACGTGCGTTGCTTATTCAAATAGCACTCCACCCCTGCATGCATATGCATGGGCCACGCGCATGTAGGGGTTCCCTCCCCCCTCTCAGGCGGTCTCCATATCGAGCACCCATCGGGTGGCCCCGGCGGTCTAGGGCATTATTCGGCACCGAGAGGGTGTAGTCCACGGTGAATAACTGCTTCTCCGTGTTAGTGCATGTCATCACGAGTTGACAGACCAAGTCTAGGCTCGTTCTGTCACGGGATCACCCATCAAAGATTCGTCTAGGGGACGGACGCAGCCGCTCCTCGACGTTCCCGCCCGTGTGTGTGGTTTGTGAGGCACGTGTCACATCAAGGACGTGCGTTGCTTATTCAAATAGCACACCACCCCTGCATGCATATGCATGGGCCACACGCATGTAGGGGTGCCCTCCCCCCCCCCATCGGGCGGTCTCTATATCGAGCACCCATCCGGTGGCCCCGGCTGTCTAGGGCATTATTCGGCACCGAGAGGGTGTAGTCCACGTTGAATAACTGCTTCTCCGTGTTAGTGCATGTCATCGCGAGATGACAGACCTAGTCTAGGCCCGTTCTTCGAGATAGTCTATGAGTATCGAGAGGGAATGAGTCCGGTTTGTGCAGGAAGTGCGGGCCCTGTTGCTCCGTTGGCCTCGAAACTTCTTGTGCTCTCAAAGAAGGCCATCGCATGTATATGCATAGGCTATCCGGTGGCCCCGGCCGTCTAGGAGGTTGACCGGCACCGAGGGAGGGGGTAGGCCACGGTCAACAACTGCTTCTTCTCATGTTTATTACTTTACACTCTTTAAAGTTCTCTCTCGGTGCCGGTCTAGAAAGTTGACCGGCACCGAGAGAGGGGGTAGGCCACGGTCAACAACTGCTTCTTCTCATGTTTATTACTTTACACTCTTTAAAGTTGAGTTTTGAAATAATTCATCAAAAGTCATGGAATTTATAAACTTTGGTCGTAAAAGCATATGAAATATGAGATACTAAAAAGATAGTGCAAAAAAAAGACCAAAAGAGAAGGGAAAAAAATTAGAGCAGTGGTTACCGAGGGTCGATTCTCGGCTCTCGGTAATGGCCACCTTTTCCGAGAGTTGCGCTCGGTAAAGCATGTAACCTAGATATCTTTCCTTCTTGTCCATTCTCGATAATATGTATTATACTTTTTTTTGTTGTTTTCTTTCATGCTTGGCAAACAACCTTAGCACATCATAATTACCGTCTTGTGCTTTCTTCTTCGGATGGGCCTCGTCCTGTTCTAGAGACCGGCACCCCTCCGGTGGCCCCGGCGGTCTAGGGCATTGTTCGGCACCTAGAGGGTTAGGCCACGGGGAATAACTGCTTCTTCGTGTTAGTGCATGTCATCGCGAGATGACAGACCAAGTCTAGGTCCATTCTGTCACGGGATCGCCCACCGAAGACTCTGTCTCGGGGATGAACGCAGCCGGTCCTCGACGTTCCCGCCCGTGTGTGTGGTTTGTGAGGCACGTGCCACGTCAAGGACGTGCGTTGCTTATTCAAATAGCACACCACCCCTGCATGCATATGCATGGGCCACGCGCATGTAGGGTTGCCCTCCCCCCTCTCGGGCGGTCTCCATATCGAGCACCCATCGGGTGGCCCCGGCGGTCTAGGGCATTATTCGGCACCGAGAGGGTGTAGTCCACGGTGAATAACTGCTTCTCCGTGTTAGTGCATGTCATCACGAGTTGACAGACCAAGTCTAGGCTCGTTCTGTCACGGGATCACCCACCGAAGATTCTGTCTCGGGGACGGACGCAACCGGTCCTCGACGTTCCCGCCCGTGTGTGTGGTTTGTGAGGCACGTGTCACATCAAGGACGTGCGTTGCTTATTCAAATAGCACACCACCCCTGCATGCATATGCATGGGCCACGCGCATGTAGGGGTTCCCTCCCCCCTCTCGGGCGGTCTCCATATCGAGCACCCATCGGGTGGCCCCGACGGTCTAGGGCATTATTCGGCACCGAGAGGGTGTAGTCCACGGTGAATAACTGCTTCTCCGTGTTAGTGCATGTCATCACGAGTTGACAGACCAAGTCTAGGCTCGTTTTGTCACGGGATCACCCATCGAAGATTCTGTCTCGGGGACGGACGCAGCCGGTCCTCGACGTTCCCGCCCGTGTGTGTGGTTTGTGAGGCACGTGTCACATCAAGGACGTGTGTTGCTTATTCAAATACCACACCACCCCTGCATGCATATGCATGGGCCACACGCATGTAGGGGTGCCCTCCCCCCCCCATCGGGCGGTCTCCATATCGAGCACCCATCCGGTGGCCCCGGCTGTCTAGGGCATTATTCGGCACCGAGAGGGTGTAGTCCACGTTGAATAACTGCTTCTCCGTGTTAGTGCATGTCATCGCGAGATGACAGACCAAGTCTAGGCCCGTTCTTCGAGATAGTCTATGAGTATCGAGAGGGAATGAGTCCGGTTTGTGCTGGAAGTGCGGGCCCTGTTGCTCCGTTGGCCTCGAAACTTCTTGTGCTCTCAAAGAAGGCCATCGCATGTATATGCATGGGCTATCCGGTGGCCCCGGCGGTCTAGGAGGTTGACCGGCACCGAGGGAGGGGGTAGGCCACGGTCAACAACTGCTTCTTCTCATGTTTATTACTTTACACTCTTTAAAGTTCTCTCTCGGTGCCGGTCTAGAAAGTTGACCGGCACCGAGAGAGGGGGTAGGCCACGGTCAACAACTGCTTCTTCTCATGTTTATTACTTTACACTCTTTAAAGTTGAGTTTTGAAATAATTCATCAAAAGTCATGGAATTTATAAACTTTGGTCGTAAAAGCATATGAAATATGAGATACTAAAAAGATAGTGCAAAACAAAGACCAAAAGAGAAGGGAAAAAAATTAGAGCAGTGGTTACCGAGGGTCGATTCTCGGCTCTCGGTAATGGCCACCTTTTCCGAGAGTTGCGCTCGGTAAAGCATGTAACCTAGATATCTTTCTTTCTTGTCCATTCTCGATAATATGTATTATACTTTTTGTTGTTGTTTTCTTTCATGCTTGAAAAACAACCTTAGCACATCATAATTACCGTCTTGTGTTTTCTTCTTCGGATGGGCCTCGTCCTGTTCTAGAGACCGGCACCCCTCCGGTGGCCCCGGCGGTCTAGGGCATTCTTCGGCACCTAGAGGGTTAGGCCACGGGGAATAACTGCTTCTTCGTGTTAGTGCATGTCATCGCGAGATGACAGACCAAGTCTAGGCCCGTTCTGTCACGGGATCGCCCACCGAAGACTCTGTCTCGGGGACGAACGCAGCCGGTCCTCAACGTTCCCGCCCGTGTGTGTGGTTTGTGAGGCACGTGCCACGTCAAGGACGTGCGTTGCTTATTCAAATAGCACACCACCCCTCATACATATGCATGGGCCACGCGCATGTAGGGGTGCCCTCCCCGCTCTCGGGCGGTCTCCATATCGAGCACCCATCGGGTGGCCCCGGCGGTCTAGGGCATTATTCGGCACCGAGAGGGTGTAGTCCATGGTGAATAACTGCTTCTCCGTGTTAGTGCATGTCATCACGAGTTGACAGACCAAGTCTAGGCTCGTTCTGTCACGGGATCACCCATCGAAGATTCTGTCTCGGGGACGGACGCAGCCGGTCCTCGACGTTCCCGCCCGTGTGTGTGGTTTGTGAGGCACGTGTCACATCAAGGACGTGCGTTGCTTATTCAAATAGCACACCACCCCTGCATGCATATGCATGGGCCACACGCATGTAGGGGTGCCCTCCCCCCCCCCATCGGGCGGTCTCCATATCGAGCACCCATCCGGTGGCCCCGGCTGTCTAGGGCATTATTCGGCACCGAGAGGGTGTAGTCCACGTTGAATAACTGCTTCTCCGTGTTAGTGCATGTCATCGCGAGATGACAGACCAAGTCTAGGCCCGTTCTTCGAGATAGTCTATGAGTATCGAGAGGGAATGAGTCCGGTTTGTGCTGGAAGTGCGGGCCCTGTTGCTCCGTTGGCCTCGAAACTTCTTGTGCTCTCAAAGAAGGCCATCGCATGTATATGCATGGGCTATCCGGTGGCCCCGGCGGTCTAGGAGGTTGACCGGCACCGAGGGAGGGGGTAGGCCACGGTCAACAACTGCTTCTTCTCATGTTTATTACTTTACACTCTTTAAAGTTCTCTCTCGGTGCCGGTCTAGAAAGTTGACCGGCACCGAGAGAGGGGGTAGGCCACGGTCAACAACTGCTTCTTCTCATGTTTATTACTTTACACTCTTTAAAGTTGAGTTTTGAAATAATTCATCAAAAGTCATGGAATTTATAAACTTTGGTCGTAAAAGCATATGAAATATGAGATACTAAAAAGATAGTGCAAAACAAAGACCAAAAGAGAAGGGAAAAAAATTAGAGCAGTGGTTACCGAGGGTCGATTCTCGGCTCTCGGTAATGGCCACCTTTTCCGAGAGTTGCGCTCGGTAAAGCATGTAACCTAGATATCTTTCTTTCTTGTCCATTCTCGATAATATGTATTATACTTTTTGTTGTTGTTTTCTTTCATGCTTGGCAAACAACCTTAGCACATCATAATTACCGTCTTGTGTTTTCTTCTTCGGATGGGCCTCGTCCTGTTCTAGAGACCGGCACCCCTCCGGTGGCCCCGGCGGTCTAGGGCATTCTTCGGCACCTAGAGGGTTAGGCCACGGGGAATAACTGCTTCTTCGTGTTAGTGCATGTCATCGCGAGATGACAGACCAAGTCTAGGCCCGTTCTGTCACGGGATCGCCCACCGAAGACTCTGTCTCGGGGACGAACGCAGCCGGTCCTCAACGTTCCCGCCCGTGTGTGTGGTTTGTGAGGCACGTGCCACGTCAAGGACGTGCGTTGCTTATTCAAATAGCACACCACCCCTGCATGCATATGCATGGGCCACGCGCATGTAGGGGTGCCCTCCCCCCTCTCGGGCGGTCTCCATATCGAGCACCCATCGGGTGGCCCCGGCGGTCTAGGGCATTATTCGGCATCGAGAGGGTGTAGTCCATGGTGAATAACTGCTTCTCCGTGTTAGTGCATGTCATCACGAGTTGACAGACCAAGTCTAGGCTCGTTCTGTCACGGGATCACCCATCGAAGATTCTGTCTCGGGGACGGACGCAGCCGGTCCTCGACGTTCCCGCCCGTGTGTGTGGTTTGTGAGGCACGTGTCACATCAAGGACGTGCGTTGCTTATTCAAATAGCACACCACCCCTGCATGCATATGCATGGGCCACGCGCATGTAGGGGTTCCCTCCCCCCTCTCGGGAGGTCTCCATATCGAGCACCCATCGGGTGGCCCCGGCGGTCTAGGGCATTATTCGGCACCGAGAGGGTGTAGTCCACGGTGAATAACTGCTTCTCCGTGTTAGTGCATGTCATCATGAGTTGACAGACCAAGTCTAGGCTCGTTCTGTCACGGGATCACCCATCGAAGATTCTGTCTCGGGGACGGACGCAGCCGGTCCTCGACGTTCCCGCCCGTGTGTGTGGTTTGTGAGGCACGTGTCACATCAAGGACGTGCGTTGCTTATTCAAATAGCACACCACCCCTGCATGCATATGCATGGGCCACACGCATGTAGGGGTGCCCTCCCCCCCCCATCGGGCGGTCTCTATATCGAGCACCCATCCGGTGGCCCCGGCTGTCTAGGGCATTATTCGGCACCGAGAGGGTGTAGTCAACGTTGAATAACTGCTTCTCCGTGTTAGTGCATGTCATCGCGAGATGACAGACCAAGTCTAGGCCCGTTCTTCGAGATAGTCTATGAGTATCGAGAGGGAATGAGTCCGGTTTGTGCAGGAAGTGCGGGCCCTGTTGCTCCGTTGGCCTCGAAACTTCTTGTGCTCTCAAAGAAGGCCATCGCATGTATATGCATGGGCTATCCGGTGGCCCCGGCGGTCTAGGAGGTTGACCGGCACCGAGGGAGGGGGTAGGCCACGGTCAACAACTGCTTCTTCTCATGTTTATTACTTTACACTCTTTAAAGTTCTCTCTCGGTGCCGGTCTAGAAAGTTGACCGGCACCGAGAGAGGGGGTAGGCCACGGTCAACAACTGCTTCTTCTCATGTTTATTACTTTACACTCTTTAAAGTTGAGTTTTGAAATAATTCATCAAAAGTCATGGAATTTATAAACTTTGGTCGTAAAAGCATATGAAATATGAGATACTAAAAAGATAGTACAAAACAAAGACCAAAAGAGAAGGGAAAAAAATTAGAGCAGTGGTTACCGAGGGTCGATTCTCGGCTCTCGGTAATGGCCACCTTCTCCGAGAGTTGCGCTCGGTAAAGCATGTAACCTAGATATCTTTCCTTCTTGTCCATTCTCGATAATATGTATTATACTTTTTTTGTTGTTTTCTTTCATGCTTGGCAAACAACCTTAGCACATCATAATTACCGTCTTGTGCTTTCTTCTTCGGATGGGCCTCGTCCTGTTCTAGAGACCGGCACCCCTCCGGTGGCCCCGGCGGTCTAGGGCATTGTTCGGCACCTAGAGGGTTAGGCCACGGGGAATAACTGCTTCTTCGTGTTAGTGCATGTCATCGCGAGATGACAGACCAAGTCTAGGTCCGTTCTGTCACGGGATCGCCCACAGAAGATTCTGTCTCGGGGATGAACGCAGCCGGTCCTCGACGTTCCCGCCCGTGTGTGTGGTTTGTGAGGCACGTGCCACGTCAAGGACGTGCGTTGCTTATTCAAATAGCACACCACCCCTGCATGCATATGCATGGGCCACGCGCATGTAGGGGTGCCCTCCCCCCTCTCGGGCGGTCTCCATATCGAGCACCCATCGGGTGGCCCCGGCGGTCTAGGGCATTATTCGGCACCGAGAGGGTGTAGTCAACGTTGAATAACTGCTTCTCCGTGTTAGTGCATGTCATCGCGAGATGACAGACCAAGTCTAGGCCCGTTCTTCGAGATAGTCTATGAGTATCGAGAGGGAATGAGTCCGGTTTGTGCAGGAAGTGCGGGCCCTGTTGCTCCGTTGGCCTCGAAACTTCTTGTGCTCTCAAAGAAGGCCATCGCATGTATATGCATGGGCTATCCGGTGGCCCCGGCGGTCTAGGAGGTTGACCGGCACCGAGGGAGGGGGTAGGCCACGGTCAACAACTGCTTCTTCTCATGTTTATTACTTTACACTCTTTAAAGTTCTCTCTCGGTGCCGGTCTAGAAAGTTGACCGGCACCGAGAGAGGGGGTAGGCCACGGTCAACAACTGCTTCTTCTCATGTTTATTACTTTACACTCTTTAAAGTTGAGTTTTGAAATAATTCATCAAAAGTCATGGAATTTATAAACTTTGGTCGTAAAAGCATATGAAATATGAGATACTAAAAAGATAGTGCAAAACAAAGACCAAAAGAGAAGGGAAAAAAATTAGAGCAGTGGTTACCGAGGGTCGATTCTCGGCTCTCGGTAATGGCCACCTTCTCCGAGAGTTGCGCTCGGTAAAGCATGTAACCTAGATATCTTTCCTTCTTGTCCATTCTCGATAATATTTATTATACTTTTTTTGTTGTTTTCTTTCATGCTTGGCGAACAACCTTAGCACATCATAATTACCGTCTTGTGCTTTCTTCTTCGGATGGGCCTCGTCCTGTTCTAGAGACCGGCACCCCTCCGGTGGCCCCGGCGGTCTAGGGCATTGTTCGGCACCTAGAGGGTTAGGCCACGGGGAATAACTACTTCTTCGTGTTAGTGCATGTCATCGCGAGATGACAGACCAAGTCTAGGTCCGTTCTGTCACGGGATCGCCCACAGAAGATTCTGTCTCGGGGATGAACGCAGCCGGTCCTCGACGTTCCCGCCCGTGTGTGTGGTTTGTGAGGCACGTGCCACGTCAAGGACGTGCGTTGCTTATTCAAATAGCACACCACCCCTGCATGCATATGCATGGGCCACGCGCATGTAGGGGTGCCCTCCCCCCTCTCGGGCGGTCTCCATATCGAGCACCCATCGGGTGGCCCCGGCGGTCTAGGGCATTATTCGGCACCGAGAGGGTGTAGTCCACGGTGAATAACTGCTTCTCCGTGTTAGTGCATGTCATCACGAGTTGACAGACCAAGTCTAGGCTCGTTCTGTCACGGGATCACCCATCGAAGATTCTGTCTCGGGGACGGACGCAGCCGTTCCTCGACGTTCCCGCCCGTGTGTGTGGTTTGTGAGGCACGTGTCACGTCAAGGACGTGCGTTGCTTATTCAAATAGCACACCACCCCTGCATGCATATGCATGGGCCACAGGCATGTAGGGGTTCCCTCCCTCCTCTCGGGCAGTCTCCATATCGAGCACCCATCGGGTGGCCCCGGCGGTCTAGGGCATTATTCGGCACCGAGAGGGTGTAGTCCACGGTGAATAACTGCTTCTCCGTGTTAGTGCATGTCATCACGAGTTGACAGACCAAGTCTAGGCTCGTTCTGTCACGGGATCACCCATCGAAGATTCTGTCTCGGGGACGGACGCAGCCGGTCCTCGACGTTCCCGCCCGTGTGTGTGGTTTGTGAGGCACGTGTCACATCAAGGACGTGCGTTGCTTATTCAAATAGCACACCACCCCTGCATGCATATGCATGGGCCACGCGCATGTAGGGGTTCCCTCCCCCCTCTCGGGCGGTCTCCATATCGAGCACCCATCGGGTGGCCCCGGCGGTCTAGGGCATTATTCGGCACCGAGAGGGTGTAGTCCACGGTGAATAACTGCTTCTCCGTGTTAGTGCATGTCATCACGAGTTGACAGACCAAGTCTAGGCTCGTTCTGTCACGGGATCACCCATCAAAGATTCTGTCTCGGGGACGGACGCAGCCGTTCCTCGACGTTCCCGCCCGTGTGTGTGGTTTGTGAGGCACGTGTCACATCAAGGACGTGCGTTGCTTATTCAAATAGCACACCACCCCTGCATGCATATGCATGGGCCACACGCATGTAGGGGTGCCCTCCCCCCCCCATCGGGTGGTCTCTATATCGAGCACCCATCCGGTGGCCCCGGCTGTCTAGGGCATTATTCGGCACCGAGAGGGTGTAGTCCACGTTGAATAACTGCTTCTCCGTGTTAGTGCATGTCATCGCGAGATGACAGACCAAGTCTAGGCCCGTTCTTCGAGATAGTCTATGAGTATCGAGAGGGAATAAGTCCGGTTTGTGCAGGAAGTGCGGGCCCTGTTGCTCCGTTGGCCTCGAAACTTCTTGTTCTCTCAAAGAAGGCCATCGCATGTATATGCATGGGCTATCCGGTGGCCCCGGCGGTCTAGGAGGTTGACCGGCACCGAGGGAGGGGGTAGGCCACGGTCAACAACTGCTTCTTCTCATGTTTATTACTTTACACTCTCTAAAGTTCTCTCTCGGTGCCGGTCTAGAAAGTTGACCGGCACCGAGAGAGGGGGTAGGCCACGGTCAACAACTGCTTCTTCTCATGTTTATTACTTTACACTCTTTAAAGTTGAGTTTTGAAATAATTCATCAAAAGTCATGGAATTTATAAACTTTGGTCGTAAAAGCATATGAAATATGAGATACTAAAAAGATAGTGCAAAACAAAGACCAAAAGAGAAGGGAAAAAAATTAGAGCAGTGGTTACCGAGGGTCGATTCTCGGCTCTCGGTAATGGCCACCTTTTCCGAGAGTTGCGCTCGGTAAAGCATGTAACCTAGATATCTTTCCTTCTTGTCCATTCTCGATAATATGTATTATACTTTTTTTTGTTGTTTTCTTTCATGCTTGGCAAACAACCTTAGCACATCATAATTACCGTCTTGTATTTTCTTCTTCGGATGGGCCTCGTCCTGTTCTAGAGACCGGCACCCCTCCGGTGGCCCCGGCGGTCTAGGGCATTCTTCGGCACCTAGAGGGTTAGGCCACGGGGAATAACTGCTTCTTCGTGTTAGTGCATGTCATCGCGAGATGACAGACCAAGTCTAGGCCCGTTCTGTCACGGGATCGCCCACCGAAGACTCTGTCTCGGGGACGAACGCAGCCGGTCCTCGACGTTCCCGCCCGTGTGTGTGGTTTGTGAGGCACGTGCCACGTCAAGGACGTGTGTTGCTTATTCAAATAGCACACCACCCCTGCATGCATATGCATGGGCCACGCGCATGTAGGGGTGCCCTCCCCCCTCTCGGGCGGTCTCCATATCGAGCACCCATCGGGTGGCCCCGGCGGTCTAGGGCATTATTCGGCACCGAGAGGGTGTAGTCCACGGTGAATAACTGCTTCTCCGTGTTAGTGCATGTCATCACGAGTTGACAGACCAAGTCTAGGCTCGTTCTGTCACGGGATCACCCATCGAAGATTCTGTCTCGGGGACGGACGCAGCCGGTCCTCGACGTTCCCGCCCGTGTGTGTGGTTTGTGAGGCACGTGTCACATCAAGGACGTGCGTTGCTTATTCAAATAGCACACCACCCCTGCATGCATATGCATGGGCCACACGCATGTAGGGGTGCCCTCCCCCCCCATCGGGCAGTCTCTATATCGAGCACCCATCCGGTGGCCCCGGCTGTCTAGGGCATTATTCGGCACCGAGAGGGTGTAGTCCACGTTGAATAAATGCTTCTCCGTGTTAGTGCATGTCATCGCGAGATGACAGACCAAGTCTAGGCCCGTTCTTCGAGATAGTCTATGAGTATCGAGAGGGAATGAGTCCGGTTTGTGCAGGAAGTGCGGGCCCTGTTGGTCCGTTGGCCTCGAAACTTCTTGTGCTCTCAAAGAAGGCCATCGCATGTATATGCATGGGCTATCCGGTGGCCCCGGCGGTCTAGGAGGTTGACCGGCACCGAGGGAGGGGGTAGGCCACGGTCAACAACTGCTTCTTCTCATGTTTATTACTTTACACTCTTTAAAGTTCTCTCTCGGTGCCGGTCTAGAAAGTTGACCGGCACCGAGAGAGGGGGTAGGCCACGGTCAACAACTGCTTCTGCTCATGTTTATTACTTTACACTCTTTAAAGTTGGGTTTTGAAATAATTCATCAAAAGTCATGGAATTTATAAACTTTGGTCGTAAAAGCATATGAAATATGAGATACTAAAAAGATAGTGCAAAACAAAGACCAAAAGAGAAGGGGAAAAAATTAGAGCAGTGGTTACCGAGGGTCGATTCTCGGCTCTCGGTAATGGCCACCTTTTCCGAGAGTTGCGCTCGGTAAAGCATGTAACCTAGATATCTTTCCTTCTTGTCCATTCTCGATAATATGTATTATACTTTTTTTGTTGTTTTCTTTCATGCTTGGCAAACAACCTTAGCACATCATAATTACCGTCTTGTGTTTTCTTCTTCGGATGGGCCTCGTCCTGTTCTAGAGACCGGCACCCCTTCGGTGGCCCCGGCGGTCTAGGGCATTCTTCGGCACCTAGAGGGTTAGGCCACGGGGAATAACTGCTTCTTCGTGTTAGTGCATGTCATCGCGAGATGACAGACCAAGTCTAGGCCCGTTCTGTCACGGGATCGCCCACCGAAGACTCTGTCTCGGGGACGAACGCAGCCGGTCCTCGACGTTCCCGCCCGTGTGTGTGGTTTGTGAGGCACGTGCCACGTCAAGGACGTGCGTTGCTTATTCAAATAGCACACCACCCCTGCATGCATATGCATGGGCCACGCGCATGTAGGGGTGCCCTCCCCCCTCTCGGGCGGTCTCCATATCGAGCACCCATCGGGTGGCCCCGGCGGTCTAGGGCATTATTCGGCACCGAGAGGGTGTAGTCCACGGTGAATAACTGCTTCTCCGTGTTAGTGCATGTCATCACGAGTTGACAGACCAAGTCTAGGCTCGTTCTGTCACGGGATCACCCATCGAAGATTCTGTCTCAGGGACGGACGCAGCCGGTCCTCGACGTTCCCGCCCGTGTGTGTGGTTTGTGAGGCACGTGTCACATCAAGGACGTGCGTTGCTTATTCAAATAGCACACCACCCCTGCATGCATATGCATGGGCCACACGCATGTAGGGGTGCCCTCCCCCCCCCCCCCCATCGGGCGGTCTCTATATCGAGCACCCATCCGGTGGCCCCGGCTGTCTAGGGCATTATTCGGCACCGAGAGGGTGTAGTCAACGTTGAATAACTGCTTCTCCGTGTTAGTGCATGTCATCGCGAGATGACAGACCAAGTCTAGGCCCGTTCTTCGAGATAGTCTATGAGTATCGAGAGGGAATGAGTCCGGTTTGTGCAGGAAGTGCGGGCCCTGTTGCTCCGTTGGCCTCGAAACTTCTTGTGCTCTCAAAGAAGGCCATCGCATGTATATGCATGAGCTATCCGGTGGCCCCGGCGGTCTAGGAGGTTGACCGGCACCGAGGGAGGGGGTAGGCCACGGTCAACAACTGCTTCTTCTCATGTTTATTAGTTTACACTCTTTAAAGTTCTCTCTCGTTGCCGGTCTAGAAAGTTGACCGGCACCGAGAGAGGGGGTAGGCCACGTTCAACAACTGCTTCTTCTCATGTTTATTACTTTACACTCTTTAAAGTTGAGTTTTGAAATAATTCATCAAAAGTCATGGAATTTATAAACTTTGGTCGTAAAAGCATATGAAATATGAGATACTAAAAAGATAGTGCAAAACAAAGACCAAAAGAGAAGGGGAAAAATTAGAGCAGTGGTTACCGAGGGTCGATTCTCGGCTCTCGGTAATGGCCACCTTTTCCGAGAGTTGCGCTCGGTAAAGCATGTAACCTAGATATCTTTCCTTCTTGTCCATTCTCGATAATATGTATTATACTTTTTTTGTTGTTTTCTTTCGTGCTTGGCAAACAACCTTAGCACATCATAATTACCGTCTTGTGTTTTCTTCTTCGGATGGGCCTCGTCCTGTTCTAGAGACCGGCACCCCTCCGGTGGCCCTGGCGGTCTAGGGCATTCTTCGGCACCCAGAGGGTTAGGCCACGGGGAATAACTGCTTCTTCGTGTTAGTGCATGTCATCGCGAGATGACAGACCAAGTCTAGGCCCGTTCTGTCACGGGATCGCCCACCGAAGACTCTGTCTCGGGGACGAACGCAGTCGGTCCTCGACGTTCCCACCCGTGTGTGTGGTTTGTGAGGCACGTGCCACGTCAAGGACGTGCGTTGCTTATTCAAATAGCACACCACCCCTGCATGCATATGCATGGGCCACGCGCATGTAGGGGTGCCCTCCCCCCTCTCGGGCGGTCTCCATATCGAGCACCCATCGGGTGGCCCCGGCGGTCTAGGGCATTATTCGGCACCGAGAGGGTGTAGTCCACGGTGAATAACTGCTTCTCCGTGTTAGTGCATGTCATCACGAGTTGACAGACCAAGTCTAGGCTCGTTCTGTCACGGGATCACCCATCGAAGATTCTGTCTCGGGGACGGACGCAGCCGGTCCTCGACGTTCCCGCCCGTGTGTGTGGTTTGTGAGGCACGTGTCACATCAAGGACGTGCGTTGCTTATTCAAATAGCACACCACCCCTGCATGCATATGCATGGGCCACACGCATGTAGGGGTGCCCTCCCCCCCCATCGGGCGGTCTCTATATCGAGCACCCATCCGGTGGCCCCGGCTGTCTAGGGCATTATTCGGCACCGAGAGGGTGTAGTCCACGTTGAATAACTGCTTCTCCGTGTTAGTGCATGTCATCGCGAGATGACAGACCAAGTCTAGGCCCGTTCTTCGAGATAGTCTATGAGTATAAAGAGGGAATGAGTCCGGTTTGTGCAGGAAGTGCGGGCCCTGTTGCTCCGTTGGCCTCGAAACTTCTTGTGCTCTCAAAGAAGGCCATCGCATGTATATGCATGGGCTATCCGGTGGCCCCGGCCATCTAGGAGGTTGACCGGCACCGAGGGAGGGGGTAGGCCACGGTCAACAACTGCTTCTTCTCATGTTTATTACTTTACACTCTTTAAAGTTCTCTCTCGTTGCCGGTCTAGAAAGTTGACCGGCACCGAGAGAGGGGGTAGGCCACGGTCAACAACTGCTTCTTCTCATGTTTATTACATTACACTCTTTAAAGTTGTGTTTTAAAGTAATTCATCAAAAGTCATGGAATTTATAAACTTTGGTCGTAAAAGCATATGAAATATGAGATACTAAAAAGATAGTGCAAAACAAAGACCAAAAGAGAAGGGAAAAAATTAGAGCAGTGGTTACCGAGGGTCGATTCTCGGCTCTCGGTAATGGCTACCTTTTCCGAGAGTTGCGCTCGGTAAAGCATGTAACCTAGATATCTTTCCTTCTTGTCCATTCTCGATAATATGTATTATACTTTTTTTTGTTGTTTTCTTTCATGCTTGGCAAACAACCTTAGCACATCATAATTACCGTCTTGTGTTTTCTTCTTCGGATGGGCCTCGTCCTGTTCTAGAGACCGGCACCCCTCCGGTGGCCCCGACGGTCTAGGGCATTGTTCGGCACCTAGAGGGTTAGGCCACGGGGAATAACTCCTTCTTCGTTTTAGTGCATGTCATCGCGAGATGACAGACCAAGTCTAGGCCCGTTCTGTCACGGGGTCGCCCACCGAAGACTCTGTCTCGGGGACGAACGCAGCCGGTCCTCAACGTTCCCGCCCGTGTGTGTGGTTTGTGAGGCACGTGCCACGTCAAGGACGTGCGTTGCTTATTCAAATAGCACACCACCCCTGCATGCATATGCATGGGCCACGCGCATGTAGGGGTGCCCTCGCCCCTCTCGGGCGGTCTCCATATCGAGCACCCATCGGGTGGCCCCGGCGGTCTAGGGCGTTATTCGGCACCGAGAGGGTGTAGTCCACGGTGAATAACTGCTTCTCCGTGTTAGTGCATGTCATCGCGAGTTGACAGACCAAGTCTAGGCTCGTTCTGTCACGGGATCACCCATCGAAGATTCTGTCTCGAGGACGGACGCAGCCGGTCCTCGACGTTCCCGCCCGTGTGTGTGGTTTGTGAGGCACGTGTCACGTCAAGGACGTGTGTTGCTTATTCAAATAGCACACCACCCCTGCATGCATATGCATGGGCCACAGGCATGTAGGGGTGCCCTCCCCCCCCCATCGGGCGGTCTCTATATCGAGCACCCATCCGGTGGCCCCGGCTGTCTAGGGCATTATTCGGCACCGAGAGGGTGTAGTCCACGTTGAATAACTGCTTCTCTGTGTTAGTGCATGTCATCGCGAGATGACAGACCAAGTCTAGGCCCGTTCTTCGAGATAGTCTATGAGTATTGAGAGGGAATGAGTCCGGTTTGTGCAGGAAGTGCGGGCCCTGTTGCTCCGTTGGCCTCGAAACTTCTTGTGCTCTCAAAGAAGGCCATCGCATGTATATGCATGGGCTATCCGGTGGCCCCGGCGGTCTAGGAGGTTGACCGGCACCGAGGGAGGGGGTAGGCCACGGTCAACAACTGCTTCTTCTCATGTTTATTACTTTACACTCTTTAAAGTTCTCTCTCGGTGCCGGTCTAGAAAGTTGACCGGCACCGAGAGAGGGGGTAGGCCACGGTCAACAACTGCTTCTTCTCATGTCTAATCCTTATACTCTTTAAAGTTGAGTTTTGAAATAATTCATCAAAAGTCATGGAATTTATAAACTTTGGTCGTAAAAGCATATGAAATATGAGATACTAAAAAGATAGTGCAAAACAAAGACCAAAAGAGAAGGGGAAAAAATTAGAGCAGTGGTTACCGAGGGTCGATTCTCGGCTCTCGGTAATGGCCACCTTTTCCGAGAGTTGCGCTCGGTAAAGCATGTAACCTAGATATCTTTCCTTCTTGTCCATTCTCGATAATATGTATTATACTTTTTTTTGTTGTTTTCTTTCATGCTTGGCAAACAACCTTAGCACATCATAATTACCGTCTTGTGTTTTCTTCTTCGGATGGGCCTCGTCCTGTTCTAGAGACCGGCACCCCTCCGGTGGCCCCGGCGGTCTAGGGCATTGTTCGGCACCTAGAGGGTTAGGCCACGGGGAATAACTGCTTCTTCGTGTTAGTGCATGTCATCGCGAGATGACAGACCAAGTCTAGGCCCGTTCTGTCACGGGATGGCCCACCGAAGACTCTGTCTCGGGGACGAACGCAGCCGGTCCTCGACGTTCCCGCCCGTGTGTGTGGTTTGTGAGGCAGGTGCCACGTCAAGGACGTGCGTTGCTTATTCAAATAGCACACCACCCCTGCATGCATATGCATGGGCCACGCGCATGTAGGGGTGCCCTCCCCCCTCTCGGGCGGTCTCCATATCGAGCACCCATCGGGTGGCCCCGGCGGTCTAGGGCATTCTTCGGCACCTAGAGGGTTAGGCCACGGGGAATAACTGCTTCTTCGTGTTAGTGCATGTCATCACGAGTTGACAGACCAAGTCTAGGCTCGTTCTGTCACGGGATCACCCATCGAAGATTCTGTCTCGGGGACGGACGCAGCCGGTACTCGACGTTCCCGCCCGTGTGTGTGGTTTGTGAGGCACGTGTCACGTCAAGGACGTGCGTTGCTTATTCAAATAGCACACCACCCCTGCATGCATATGCATGGGCCACACGCATGTAGGTGTTCCCTCCCCCCCCTCGGGCGGTCTCTATATCGAGCACCCATTCGGTGGCCCCGGCTGTCTAGGGCATTATTCGGCACCGAGAGGGTGTATCCAAGTGGAAGCTACTACCTCACGACAAGGAGAACGAAGAGTTGATACGGAAGCATCCACGAGTGGGACACATCAAGATGAAGAAAACGAGGAAGTACACCAAGATGAACCTCATCAACCTCCTTCTCCACCACGACAAGAGAACGACGACGTCAACAATGAAGAAGTCCACGGTCAACAACTGCTTCTTCTCATGTTTTTTTACTTTACACTCTTTAAAGAGTAGTTTTGAACAAATCTAACCCAAAAAGCATATATATATCTATGAGTGCATCAAAAGTCTTTTATCGAAAAAATTCATCAAAAGTCATGGCATTTTCAAATTTTGGTCGTAAAAACATATGAAATATCAGATACAAAAAAGATACTGCCAAACAAAAACACAAAGAGAAGGAAAACAAAAAATTAGAGCAGTTGTTACCGAGGGTCGCTTATCGGCCCTCGGTAATGGCCGCTTTTTCCGAGAGCCGCTCTCGGTAAAGCATGTAACCTAGATCTTAACCGTTCTCCTTTCTTTCTATCTTCATTCTTCTCTTCCCTGCACCACCACCAACTGCAGCCGCCGCCACCCCTCCTCCACCGCCCCCAACTGCAGCCACCGCCGCCCCTCCTCCACCACCACCAACTGCAGCCGCCGCCACCCCTCCTCCACCGCCCCCAACTGCAGCCACCGCCCCCTCTCTGTTCCCCGCGCCACCACCGCGCCACCACCACCGTCGCCGCCAAAATCGCCGCCGCCACCCCTCCTCCACCGCCCCCAACTGCAGCCACCGCCACCCCTCCTCCACCACCACCAAGCTTCATGGCCGGCGGCCGGCGCGGCGGTTCTTCGATGCGGCGAGAGGACGGCCGTCACAGCGGAGCTCCTCGGGTAGCGCGGCAGCTGGAGATGCCCTCAGGTTAGTACAAAACCGGCCCCTCCTCCCTCTCTCGTCTCTGTATATTGAATCATATATAAATTATGCTTGTTGGCATATATTACATCCAGTTAAAATGAAGCTTGAATAAACCATGGAGTATGCTTCAATACTTTTTATTTACCATTTTGGTTGTGCTTATACTCTTGTTTCACATAACTTACGATTTTTTTAGTTTGGACATATAGGCCGGCTCCACTTTTATATTGAAATATTGAAATGAAACCAAGCATCGAACTAGTCATCGTCCCTAACATAGATATGTAAACTAATCAACAAAGTGAATACCTATTGGCTTGGTTTTCTTTAATGAAAATCGGAAGGGGAAAACCCTTCTTTGATCAAAAAAAAGTTTGATGCCTATTGAAGTAGTGTGGTTAATATTCACCATATTTATTTTGTTTTTCAGATTCTGATGGGGGCACTAGTATGTACCGGAGAGTCCCGATTGGTAGGACCGAGTCGTCCGCCTCCCACCAGTCCACTCCCGACGATGAGTCATCATCGGATGGCGATGTCGGAGTGGACTTAGATGGACCAGATCCGCTCGCTACCAAGTCGGGCGACATGGAGGCCTCGGACAGCTCGGGGTCTACCTCGAGCAACATTTCCAAGAGGAAGAAATCCGGGCGTGGTCCGGGGAAGGTCCCGGAACCAACTGCTTCCAGCAACCGTCCTGTCATTTGCACGACAGGAGAGGGGTAAGCAAGCATTTCATTTCCATCATATTTTGGATGCCACAGCTTTGACACTCACATATGCTTGTCTTTTATATCATGCAGTCAGTGGGAATTTATCCCGACACAACCTAAGGGGGCACGCCCACCGAACCACGTCATCGGCTCCCTGTTGAGGAAGCACTTCCCTGGATTGTCCAAGCCGGGTGATGATGATCCGCCATCGCCAGTTTTAACCTGGGAGCATTATCTACACAACAAGGATGAGCACGATGTCACCATGACTACTCGGGTCATCAATGCTTTTTTTGTAAGTATCTTCGCTTCGACCACTGCATTTTTCCATATCCAAATCCTTGCTTGCGTGGATGGTGAGAAGATGACATATGCTTTCTTGTAGCAAACATTTTCTTGCGTGGATGGTGAGAAGCAGAAGGCGATCAAAGGCATCGTGAAATCTGCCCGAAAGATACTCTCTGACACCAAGCACACGCTGCGGTACAAAGCCGTGATGCAGTGTCGGCCGGTCGATGAGAAGGGAGAGAAGATGACAAGGAAGACTGCTTGCCAGACCAACTTGTCGCGAGAAGAATACCTGTCAGTGGTAAGTGACTACATCGGTTGCTAGTACTTTGATTCATCCCTCTTGTTCCTCAATTATTCGATTTTGTCTGACTAGGTGAAGGAACCCTGGATGAAGGAGGATTATTGGGAGGCCCTGGTTGACATGTGGTGTGACCCAGCATGGCAGGCGCAGCATGTGGAGAAGGGAAACGAACGAGCCAAAATGCCAGGCCCGGCTCATGTCCAGGGGAGCCGGAACCTAACCGCTCTCAAGCAACACATGGTATGTGGATTAAGATGTTAACTTTTTCGCACGGTGCATCTTGATTCATTCAACTTGATGGTTAATTTTGCAGGAGGCGAAGACTGGTCACCCGGTCCACATCCTAGAAGCCTGGAGAGAAGGCCACAAGGGGAAGGATGGCGCCGAGTTCTGCAGCGAGTCGGCGGAGGAGAAATGGGGGACCTTCAAAGAGGTCTTCCAGGAGGTGCACGGGCAGGAAGCCGAACCTACGTCCAAGCCCCTTGATCCCGAGCTTCTCATCATTCCTGGCGAGGGGAAGGGCCATGGCCACCACCTCCTTTGCAACGGGGCGATCGCCACCTCCTCGCATCGCAAGCTGCACGAGATACGCGCGTCGAGCACCAGCTCAACTCCGTCCATACGGAGTCGCCCAACCGCCGCATCACGTGAGATAGCGCGTCTCAAGGTTAGCATCCTAACCTTTCATTTATGTCCATGCCTCGAAATAGCACCGTTCCAACCTATATGAGCCTAATGCCATGTTACAGGATTTAATGGCGCAGCGGACTGTTGAAGAGGAGCAAAGGCGGCAGGCTGAGCAGGAGTCCAGAGAAAAGGAACGGGAAGACACGAGCAAGAGGTTGAAGCTGCTTGAGGATCAACTACATGTAGAACATTATCTAAACTAGAGTAGAAGATTCATTACATATGGACTGTAAATGTAACTCATCAGCAAACCAAAGTATGCCACTACATCAGTAGTAAGCTATAGGTAAACAGTGCTGCAAATGGGGCTGTAAAACCAAAATAAAGAAAAGCTCTATCAAAATAAAACAGAAAGGTCGAGCATTGTTCCAAACCCTAATCTGTTATGTACGTCTTTCTTCAAGAGATGAGTAGTCCGTTAGGCGCTCCTTCTGGCGACGGCTCGGGCGCCTTGCCCCGGTCGCCCAGTGCTCCGGCCGGCGAGGGCTGGGAGGTGGTTAGGAGAGGTCCTGGCTCCTCCCCGGCTTGGTCGCGGCGGGGCGCGGCGGTGGGCTCGGTGGTGGCGTCGGTAGGAGGTAGGTTCTGGGCGTTGGCAGGAGAGGAGCCGGAGGATGTGGTCGGCGATGATCTGGAGTCGGAGGCAGGGCGGCCGGTGCCTGAGGGCCCGTCGTTGGGTGATTTTGTCGCCTACGCGCAAGCCGAGGGGAGCGGCGCCGCTGGGGCGCGTCGTCGCTTCGCTCCGGGTGGCCGGGGATCGTGCGACGTCGCTGTTCGGGCCTGGCAGCCCTCGCAGACCCCGGTCAGGGGGGCGTCCCCTAGAGATGCCGCGCGGACGATCAGGTCGAGGGCGGCGTTCGCGATGCTCGCTCCAGTAGCCTCGGAGGCTGCGTGGCCGAGCCTGCCGTCGCAGGTGGCCGCCGGTCAGGGGCCGGAGGAGGTGGAGGCGGCGGCAGGGCGGTCGGCGGAGGTCGATGGCTCTGTCTCCTCGCAGGCTAGGGTTGGCGCTGCTGGGCCTGGGGCCGTGGTCGGGCTAGTGGGCCGTGGGCCGGCCCCCGTGCCTGGGACGGGCGGCGAGGATGTGTCTTGCCTAGTGGGGCCCACACATCAGCCTGCGGGCGGTGGCCTGGTTCCTACTGGGCCGACTGGCCCGGTTAGGCACGCGCCAGCGTTTCCTAGGTCTAGGCCCAGCCACGGCACATATTTATGGCTGCGGCGCGGCTGCCTCGCCCCCTCGCTAGGGTTTCCCGCAACCAGAAACGAGGTGCGGCGCCTTGCTCACCTCGCCAGATCCATCCGCCCCACCCCCCCTCCTTCGCTTCCCATTTCGTTTGCAGCGGCGGTGATGAGCGAGCGGCGCATGGAGAAGAGGCCGATGGAGGCCCAGGACCTGGATGGGGCGCGGCGGCGGGAGAGAGACCTGCGGGAGAAGGCGTCGCAGGAGATGCGCGCGAGGAAAAGTGGTAGATCCAACCGCTCCCAAGAGCAAGTGGGGCGCGAGGGGGATTGGGGTCCTCCTCCCCCCTGGTGGATCCAGCAGCAGGAGAGAAAGAAGAAGAAGAATAAGGAGATGGCGCGGCAGCGGGAGCTGGAACGGAAGCCAATGGATCACCCTAACTGTGGTGGTGGCCACGGGGATCCACTGGCCAAGAGGCCCAGGGCGGCTTCCGCCCCCCTGTCGGTGCCGCTCCTCCCTGGATCGAAGGGTACGGCGGACGAACCCATCCCAGTGGAGGATGTGTCGAAGGCCCCGGAGGTGGAATGCTTCAAGTGCGGGAGACTTGGCCATTTCCAGTCGCAGTGTAAGTTCAAGCCCTTGTGTGTGCTGTGCAAGGAGGAGGGACACGCGTCTGCGCACTGCCCGACGAGGGGTCGGCAGCCTTGTTTGCAGATCATGGGTAGCGCAATTTCTGGGGAAGGCTTCTTTTGTCTGCAATTCGAAGAGGAGGAGGAATCCGAGGGTCCACGGTAGCTCTCTGTTGGCAACGCCGCCATCCTCTAGGCTGAGCCAGGACGTCTGAGCCTGCGGATTCTTGTTCAGGAGCTCAACCACATGGTCACGGGGGATTGGGACTGGCAAGTCACCCAAGTAGGAGAGGACGATTTCATGGTGGTGTTCCCTTCAGCAGATCTCCTGCATATGGCCTAGACTAGTGGCAAGCTTTTCCTTTCTATCAACGATATCATTGCTAGGGTGCGTGATGTGGAGCAAGAGGTGATCCCCCCGATGGTGATGCCAGAAGCTTGGGTGCGGCTCTACGGGATCCCTGAGAAACATTGCAAGATTGAGCGAATCAAGGAGGCTTTTAAGATGCTGGGACGTCCGATCGTGGTCGACGAGCTTTCCCTCATAAAGTTGGGGCCTCTGAGGATGAAACTGGCTTGCAAGTCGCCGGCTAAACTTAACGGCACGGTCGAGGTGTGGTTTAACCAAGAAGGGTATCAGATCAAGGTGGAGGTGGAGCGGATGCCGCGGAGGCTGGGGGACGGAAGTGGTGCGTCTGGGGCGGGCCCATCCGCCCCCCTTCCACAAAGCCAGCATGGTGCGGGCGGGCAGCCCAATCTCAAGCCCGGGACAGCCGCGGTGATTCACTCCAAGCAAGTTGCTAAGGGTGCGGCAACGGGCAACTCTGCGGCTGGGGGGCACCAGCAGGTGGCGTCGGGCGCGGGTGCGGCCCCGGCTGGCCAAGATGTGGAGATGGGCGAGCTGCAAGAGGAACCCGAAGAGAGCATTCCAGACACTTCCATTGACACGGAGACTTGGGAAAAGTTGGGTGTGATAGCTACTCAAGACACTGCTGTTAGTTCCCCCCCCCCCCTCGCCCGCTCCCTGGATCAGTCCTTCGACCAGTACGGCTCCAACTTGCCTCAAATCAAGCCTGTGCCCTTGACGCTGGTGTCGAATGAGTCAGACCCTTTGACTGCCTCTCCAGCGCGCGTAGGGGGCTCGGGGTCAGGATGCGAGGCAACTGACCTTACCCCGGCCTCGGGCAAGCGGATGTCGAGCGGCTCCGGGCGGCAGGGCAAGAAGACAGCAGGGAGGAAACCAGGGAACAAGACGGTGGCCAAGGAGGCGGCGGGTGCGATCGATGCGCTGGGAGGAGAGCTTGGAGCGGCTCTGGAGGCGCCAGGGCCGGCGACCAAGGCCAAGCGTTCGAGGGCGACTCCGGTGGCGACCCGGGCTCCTAGCGTGCGCGCCAAGGCCAAGCTCGGGGACTTGTCCTCGTTGGAAAGCGCCAAGCTCCGTGCGGCTGACAAGAACATGGACGTGACAGGTAACCCTTCCCCCTCTTACAAGATCTTAAATGCCTTTTCTGACGTCCATCTAGCTGAGATTCTTCACGATAGTGGCGTTGTATTAGATTCCTCGCCTTTGGATATCATTCCCTTAGTTCGCGCGCGTGAAGATGCTCAGGCCGCTCTTGCGGCTGCTGCCGCCCGTTGTGCGGTTGTGCAGCCCGCGGACGGTCTGGCCGTGATACCAGTAGGGGCTGGTGCAGTAGTTTTGCCCACCGAGGAAGACGAGGCCGGGGTGGCCTCGGACTTGCCTTCTTCCAGCCGAGCGCCGGCAAGGAAGCGTGTGGCCAAGGCGGTGAGCTCCCGTGGAGTTCGCCTGCGTAATAGGGTTATCTGATGAGATACATCTTCTGGAACATTCGCGGATGCGGCCATGGGGGGCGGCGTACGCAGCTCAGAGAGTACATGTCTAAAGAACACATAGATTTTGTTGCGCTCCAAGAGACTATTAAGGCTGATTTCTCGTTTAGAGATTTAGTGGCGTATGATCCTTTACAGCGTTTTGATTGGTTTTGGACCCCTTCCATGGGGCACTCTGGATGTCAGCTGATGGGTTGTAATAGAGATATCTATGATGTTATTGCGTGGGATCCGGGTTTATTCTATATTGCAATTACTGTCCGTCACCGGGTATCCATGGCTACTTGGGTGATTGTCAGTGTCTACGGGCCGGCGGACCACGCGAGGTCTGCAGATTTCTTGGGGGAAATCACAACCTTGGTCGGGGCCAAGCGAGCGGCCAACTTGCCCATCGTGGTGGGCAGGGACTTTAAGTTGATCCGCTCGGGGGCGGACAAGAGCAATAGCAACATTGACTGGGCTAGGGTGTCCCTTTTCAACAATGCTATTGCGGCCGCGGCTCTTAGGGAAATTGCGCGGACAGGTGCAAGGTACACTTGGACTAACAAACAGCGGGTTCCAGTGCGATGTGTTCTAGACCGTGTTTTTTGTTCAAGCGATTGGGAGGCCCTGTTCCCCCTCTGTACCTTAATGGCCGAGACGCGCATTGGTTCAGATCATGTCCCTTTAATTCTGTCGTCAGGGGAGGACAGTAGGCGTCGCAGCCGTAGATTTTTCTTCGAGACGGCGTGGTTCGAACACGAGGGCTTCTGTCAGTTGGTCACGACTCGTTGGGCCTTGATTGGAGACCAGGTGGGGTGTCAAAGAGGACCAGTAGAGTTCTGGTCCACTGCGGCTGCGGCTTTGCGGGCTTTCCTCAGGGGATGGGGGGCCAACCACGGCAGCGAATCTAAAAGGGAAAGGGAACGCATCGTGGAAGAAATCGCGAGTTTAGACGCGCAGGAGGATGCCAGACCTTTTTCTGGCGACGAATGGGAGCACCGATACTCTCTGGAAAACCAGGTCTTGGCTATCCTTAGAGCAGAGGAGGAGTACTGGCGACGTAGGGGCGGCGTCAAGTGGGTCGTGAAAGGTGACGCCAACACTGGCTACTTCCACACGTACGCCAACGGCCGTAAACGCAAGAGTACCATCCTAAGGCTTCAGTCGGAGCATGGGACTCTAGTGTCCCAGTCTGAAATCGTTAAGCACATCTTCGATTTCTTTGTCGAGTTGTTGGGAACAGCCGAACAGAAAGGCTTAAGTCTTAGGGAAGACTTATGGGGTCCGGAGGAGAGGGTGTCTCAACAGGAAAACGACGCACTCATGCTGTCCTTTATGCCACAAGAGATTGACCTAGCGCTTGCGGGCATGAAGAACGACACGGCTCCAGGCCCGGATGGCTGGCCGGTAGAGTTCTTCAAAAAGTTTTGGCCTTTCCTTAGAGAACTCTTCCAAGCTATTATTAATGGCTTCGCCCTAGGTACGGTTGACCTCTCGAGACTTAATTATGGGGCGATTTGTTTGATTCCCAAGGTCAAAGGGGCGGATACAATCAAGTTGTTCCGTGCGATCACGCTCCTAAATGTTCCCTTCAAGTTATGTGCCAAAGTCTTTGCCTCTAGGTTAGCGCCGGTTGCCCAACGAGTTATCCATAAGAGCGAGGCCGCTTTCCTTAAGGGTAGAAACATTCTTGAAGGGCCTATTGCGCTCACGGAGATAATCCACGAGTTAAAACGTACTCGTGGACAGGGCGTTATCCTCAAGCTTGATTTTGAAAAAGCGTACGACCGCGTAAACTAGGAGTTCGTGCGGGAAGTCCTCCTCAAAAAGGGATTTGAGGCGGGTTTCGTACACCGGATCATGCATCTGATCTCGAGTGGCAACACCTCGGTAATTGTCAATGGCGAAATGGGGAAGTTTTTCCGTAATAGGAAAGGGTTAAGACAGGGCGATCCCATCTCCCCACTTGTCTTTAACTTTGTGGCAGACGCTTTGGCAGCTATGCTGTCCAAGGCCAGCGAGGCTGGTCACGTTAAGGGACTCGTTCCACACCTCATCCCGGGTGGTGTGACCCATCTACAATATGCAGACGACACCTTGCTTTTGTTTAAGCCCGACGATCATAGTATCGCCTCGATTAAGCTTTTGTTATTAGCCTTTGAGATCCTGTCCGGACTCAAAATTAATTTTCTCAAAAGCGAGGTCATCACCATGGGGATGGACGACCATCAAAGTCGGCGTGCCGCAAATCTACTTAATTGTAAGCTTGGGAGCTTTCCAATAAAGTATCTGGGGCTTCCTATATCCCATCGCAAACTTTCGATCTCAGAGTGGGAGCCGCTGTATGGGAAGGTGGCCAATAGGGTTAGCCCGTGGCGTGGGCGTTTTTTGTCTTCTGCGGCTAGGCTCATTTTAACTAACTCGAGCCTCTCTTCCCTGCCCCTATTCACTATGGGGATGTTCTTATTAGCTGATGGCGTGCACGCTAAGCTAGATACACCGCGATCCCGGATCTTTTGGGAAGGAACTGGTATCAAGCGGAAATACCACCTGGTAAAGTGGGCGGCTGTCTGTAGGCCAAAAAAATTCGGAGGTTTGGGGATCCTAAACTCCAAACTTATGAACGTAGCCCTTCTGTCCAAATGGTGGTGGCGGCTTGCCCAAAACGAGACGAGTCTCTGGGCTCAGCTGCTAAAGGCTAAGTACTTCCCAAATGGGAATCCTTTCAGTGCCCCGGCCAACGGCTCCGTGTTTTGGAAAGGGATCCAAGCGGTCCGACCAGCGTTTGCTATCGGGGCCAAATTCCAGATTCAAAATGGACAATCCACTCGCTTTTGACTGGATCATTGGCTGGGTGCCTCTCCCCTTTGGCAAAGTCACCCCAATCTTTTTCGGATCGCCACTGACACCAACATCTTAGTGGGAGAGGCAGCCCGTACTGACCCTCCAGCGATCCATTTTATGAGGGCCCTTTCCAATGCCGAACGGGAGGCATGGGACGACCTAGTGCATCAAATTGGTGACAACCGTATAGGGCCGGGCGAAGATTTGGTCGAATGGAGCTTGACAGCGTCCCGAAAATTCTCAGTTAAATCTTTATACAACAAGCTTACTGAAGGGACAGCGCTAGACATAGCTAGGGGGCTATGGAAGGCAGGCCTGCCCTTGAAAATTAAAATCTTCATGTGGCAAATGCTCAGGAATAGGCTGCCCACGTCGGATAATGTGGCAAAACGTAACGGTCCGGCTGACGGTACCTGCACTGTGTGCGGTCTAGGTGAAGATGCTAACCACGTCTTTTTTAGATGTCACCTAGCCAGGTTCGCGTGGAGTGCAGTTAGGGAAGCCTTCCACTCGAACTGGAACCCAGCCTCGGGGAACGACTTGATTGCCATCCTTAAAAACACGAGAGGGACTAGTAGTAGAATCGCTTGGCGTTGCGTAGGGGCGCTACTGTGGGCTATTTGGACGACGCGCAATAAAATTACGATTGAGAAAAAATTTCCTAATCACCCTGCGGATGTGATCTTCAAATGTCACCTTTTCTTACAGACTTGGACTCCGCTGGGGAAGGAGCGCGATGCTGAGCGCATGTTGGAGGCCATGGCGCGCATCAAGAATATCCAGGTGATGGCTAGACAAGACACGACGACTCGATGATGCTTTTGGTGCCTTCGGTGGATGTTTCAAGTTAGATTGGTCTTCTGCGTTGGATGTTTTGTATGGTGTAATGTTGCCTTCGCGTGGAACCTCTGTGCTGTTTTCCGTCGTCCTCTTGGACTGAACCTGGTTTCTGCTTTTCTGGGTTGTACCTTGCTGAACTGGTGCCTGAGGGCTTTATTAATTTAAAGCCGGACGCGTCTAGCGTCTTCGTTCCCAAAAAAAAAACAGAAAGCAAATCATGCATAACTAGACCAAATTTGCCAGCGGTTGCTCTATCACATGGAGGACATGAACCTAATCCATAATTAAATCATTAACAATATTATGAAACCCACACTACAAGAACAAAAACATTAGCATAATATTCAGGGCACAACTATTGTACCTGGCGATGGAGAGGGGTAGCTGACCAGGAGGGGAGGAGGAAGCAACCATCAGTGAGCTCGTCATCCCCAACGCTCGAGAGGAGGCAGGGGCGAAGAGGGATATTGGCCTTGCTCCTACACCTCCTCTTGCCGCTAGGAGGGATGTTGACGGCTCCATGGCTGCGGCTGCTGTGCGTTCGGAATGGCATGGTGGCGTCCCCGACTCCACTGCCGGCGCGTGGTTGTGGAGAAGGACCGGCTGTGGACAAAAGCATTGACAACATCTAAACAATTAATTCTGGTTCGAAGTTTTAATTGTAGAATCAGTTCAGCTACGTCAAGAGGAAAACATCTAAACATAAACATTCTGAAAGCAATGACAACATCTAAACATAAACCAAGCTCGTCAATCGATTGATTCGTTAAGAAAAGTCTAGATGGATCATGCGAAAAATGTATGTAATCTGTTACCATAGCAAGAAACATATGTAACAGCCAAGGAGCAATCAATATTTTCTTGATTCTAAGCAGTCGACAAAGGGCCTAACCAGCACAACAGAATTCTGACACAGCACAATACAAAGATGCGTGCTAACACAATTCTGCTCTTCTGATATTAGTCTAACAAGGACCCATCGATGAGTTGCAAATACCAAAAGCTTCTCCTCACCTCCTGGTCTAAAAATGTAGATAATAAACCGAGCTCCAATTTTCTCTTAAGTAATAAACAGAGAGACCTATAAAAAAACAGAAAGTTCCCATGTAGCTCAGGCTACATGAAACCTCTTATCCTCAACCCTCAAGCCTTGCTTTGAGATCCGTATTCTCCTGGTCTAACTTACAACAAGAAGATTTCTTTTTTTTGTTTCTCTCAAATGAAACAACATATGAACTTCAAACTTTGCAGATCGAACAAACATTAGAACATCAATGTGTGAAAAAACTTTCAGATTTTTTGGTCTGATATAAATATACAAAATAAGATTTTGTTTGACTAAAAATATTATTTTAAGTATTTAAAATGCATGAAAAATCTGAAAGTTTTTCCCACATTGTAGTTAGAATTTATTGTTGTTCTGCAAAATTTGAAGCTTATATGTTTTGTCGTTTGAGAGAAACAAAAAAGAAAAATGCGTCTGCATGGATCGCAATGCAGAAATAAATGGCAAAGATAAGGGGTACCGGCTGCACGGATCAAGTCGGAATCTAACCGACTCGGCAGATCCTACCAGGCGGTGGGGTCGGACATCGGTTCGGGAGAGAGAGAGAGTTCGAGGATTACGTAAGATACGGCTCAAGGCGTATCTGCAATTAGCAGGAGCTGGTCCTGCTAGTGAAGGCGTATTTCTTCTGAACCTGCCCGCAACGGGGCAGAGAGACAATTTCGTGAGCCGTGAATAAGACATGCGTCTCTTTTAACTAATAACTCGTCAATATTTGTCCCTCAAAAAAAAACTTGTCAATATTTGATTTAAAGGAATTCCATATGATTTTTGGAGGATTTAGATTCTTACAAACTTTTTCTGTATGGATAATTTGACTCATAAGAATGAAATCCTTGTGAAAAATTCTTAAGAATTGCGAGAGAAATTAGTGTATTTATTCCAAAGTCACAAGATTACAACCGGTAGTGACTAGTTCAACAATACAAGTAGGAGGATGATTAAGCCTGCACACAATGTTGTCCCTGCTGTGACCAAAATTTGCTAAACAATCTGCAATGTTGTCTTGTTCACGAGAAATCTTATCAGGAGTAAACACCCTGTCTTCCAACGATGTTTAAAATCGACTATCAAAGGACCATAAGCTGATTTGTCCAATGTATTGTCCGTGATCGCAGCTAATGCAATGGTGCAATCAGACGGGAGTAATACTGGTAAGGCAATCCGTTGGATCGCCAAACCAACCCCCTCCATTATCACATGTAACTCAGCCTCCGGAGCCTCATTGTAGAAGTACAGCCATCTATATGCCACAAAGATCACAACTCCATTACCATCCCTCAAAATCATATCGGAACCTGCCGAGTTGTTCACTTGGAGAAAAGAACCATCCACGGACAAAGCAGTCCATCAGAGGGGGGGGGGGGGGGGGGGCGTGTCCATGGTCATCGGGGCGTCTTCGGTTGGGCTTGTGGAATCGGTCGTTCGACAATTATCGGGGATTTTCCTTTAATTACTTCCTCGACTATGAGTTGGCAAAGTTGGAGCAACGAACTAGGTACCTGCTCAAAATAGACACGACACCTCCGTAGGAGGAATCGATTTGCCGTGGGTGATCTCATTCCACAGATGCTACACACACTCTAGGAGGAGCAGAATCATATCATGACTCGCCTCTCGTTCCGTAGAAGAACCAGAATGGAAGGCAACGATGTAAAAGAAGAAAACGGCGTCAACGTCAAGCTCAGTTGTAGAACCGAAAATATTCTGTAGAGCTTAGGCTTAGGTGCACCCCCTTATCTCGCCATCCATCTTTGCATCGCGATTCGTGCAAGAACTTTTCTCTTTTTTGTTTCTTCCAAATAAAACAACATGTGAACTTCAAACTTTGCAGCACAACAAAACATTCTAACTAGAATGTGGGAAAAAACTTTCAGATTTTTTCGTGCATCATAAGTATTAAAAATAACATTTTTGAATAAAGAAAATCTCATTTTGTATATTTATGTTGGTCAAAAAAATCTGTAAGTTTTTTCTCTCATTGTAGTAAGAATGTTTTGCTATCTTGCAAAGTTTGAAGTTCATATGTTGTTTTATTTGGAAGCAACAAAAAAGAGAAAATTTCGCGCAGTAAGTTAATTGTCTAGCACCGATCTCAAAGCTATACTGGATGGTATGGATAGGAGGTGTCCATGAGCCTAAACTCTAAAAATCCGCGTCCGCTGTAGAACAAAACGGCTTCAGGTGGACTGAAATCTGGAGAACACCTTGTACCGGGAAGGCAAAGCAGTTCTTGTGATGCATCGGCCATAATAGGCTAATAGCCTACAGACGAGGTGGCACAAGAGCTGGCAAGTGCACAGGACCGAAGGAGTTTCTGCACGTGATATGATACTCAACTGGGAGATTCAAAAAGGTTACTTGCCATCGCTTTGATTTGGAACTGGTGATTAACGCGGAAATGAAGTGAACTCAGAAGGGAAGAGGTTGTGCATTGGTGAGGTCCTGTATCAGATTAGAAAGACAACATCAGAGTTTGAAACATACTCCCTCCGTAAACTATTATAAGATCGTTGGGATCGTTTTATATTAGTTTACACAAGACGTACTGCTTGAAAAACAAGGATGAGACGCCAGCCGCAAAACACAAATGGATTCCATCTGAGGGGGACACCCAAAAGATCAACATCGATGGGAGTTTCTTGCCAAACTCAAAAATAGGCGCATGGGGTTTTAGGGCCAGTTCTTTTCGGCTCATGATTCTTCATAATATGATTCTGAAAAACACTGCCCACAGAATCACCATCCCACAGAATCAACCGCTAGTTCTTTTCTAAGATTCAAGTTTGAAATTGTTGTATGAGTCGTGTGTTGAAATGTCTGTACTGCCCCTAGATTGAAACTGTGTTCTGAATTGCTAACATTTGGTTGTTTCAAACAGTTTCTTGTTCCAAATATTGCACAAAAGAAAATTGTTCAGTCTAGCAATCCTTAGCATACCCACTGCTACCGCACAATAGCACTATCAGCACATCTAACATTCATTAGCATAGCATTGTGGGCTGACGGTGGCCCACGTCCTTCAGGCTGGTCAGATCTCCAACAAGCACAACTCCCTCGACAATTCGCTGAAGACACCGGTTCAAATCATCCAGCCCGCAGCTGGCGCGCTCCCTAAGGAAAGGCGCCCTCGTGGTGGTGCTCACAGCCAGGACGTAGTCGTCGAGGGCTTCTTCAGCTCGTGCTGCGGCATCCATGGCACGGACACCGGAGCCAGGTACACCTAAGCGTGGGTGGGTGACGTCGAGCACGAGTGCACCGTCGACTTCTGATCCCAAGTCGTCCACCTCCTTCCCTTTCCTATACAGTATGGACTTCTCACGGCTGGCTATTCTTCTTATGTGCGTGAGTAATGCCCATATGTGTGGGAGATGTAGGGGATTCATTTGTGCCTATTTTATATGTCGTTATTTGTTAAACTAGCTATGTGATTAATTATTAAGGGTCCAAACAACATGATCTGAGATCTACACAGATAATACATGTTGTTCAGTGACTACCCGCTAGTACTTTGTAGGAGTAAGGGATAGAAAATCCATGATAGTAGTGCTTAGAAGATTAGGGCAAATGTTATTCCCTGCAAAGTGTGGAGAATAGCGGGGATGTGCGTGAACCCTGCGGGGTGCTATGGTTCCATTGTTTTTTCTAACGGTTTTTTCATCGATTTTGTTTATACCGCATTTATGCTTTTTTGTGTGTTCTTATCCTTAGTTTTGTCTATTTTTTGTTTCTGTATTTTTATACATTAACTTTTTATAATATGAGATGAGATAACCTTTTTTTAAAAACCAATAGTTTTAAAAATCGGATTTATTTTTAAAATTCATTGACATTTCCTAAAGTTGTAAATATTTATTTAAATAATCTCGAGTAATTTTAAATATGCCTTAATGAAGAACTTTTTAAAATTATGTGTATATTGATTATCAGGAAGATTTTTGTAAATTTATGAATTTACTAAAATTCAATCATTTTAAAAAATTTGAACTTTTCCAAATTCTTACAAAAAGCTTTATTTTATTTTAAAAAATCTTGAACATTTTCTAAAATTTGGTGAATATTTCTAAAATTTACCTATATATATATGTGTGTGTCTGTGTGTGTGTGTGTGTGTGTGTTTATTCAAATCTGTCTATGTAAGGGGAATTTAAATCTGTCAAACAAATAGGCTCAATCCCGGAATGGCCCATGTGCGCACCTTAGGCTATCCCTCGGAACGGGTCGAGCTGCACTGCCGCGTGCGGAATTCGTGGAGGCAAATATCAAGTGGAGACGAACCGAATTTCAGGCGCCTGAAAAAGATTAACAGGCGCGCAAAGAAAGGAGGGGAAGCAGAGGAGGGGCGGAGCGCCGCCGGCCACATCAACATTTCGGCGGCGCGGCCACACCACGGGAGCAGCGACGCGTCTCCACTGCCTTGTAGCCACACTGGCGGCCCGGCAACTCGAGGACCACAGGCGCGTGGAGCACGAGCGCGGCGGCGACGACTCCGGCGACCATGGCGCGGTAACTCCGATGACCCCCATTTTCCCCCTATATCAATCCCAATTTCACTCTTGGTTCGGCTCCCTCCCCCAACCCTAGTTCCCTTCTGGCTGCCCATGGTGGTTCTGCTCTGACTCGGGCTCTAGGCCGTTGCCTGTCTGCAATCCGAGCCCGGCTGGGAGTTCGATTAGTCAGCCCACTTCATAAATAAGGGGAGGGATTCGAAGACCTCCCACTTCATCGCCAGGTTAGATCTAGATTCTAGTCACATTGCCTTCCCTTCGTCTATAAATTCCTTCTCCTGTGTTGGCAACCTCATAACCCTCAGAATCAACAGTTCAATCTTCAGATCAAGTCAAATCATACAACAAAATTATACGTTTGTTCACACAAAGTCTCTACCAGCTTCGACAGCCAGAAAATGTTCCTGGAATTGGTATTCGACGGCTTTGAGATATGCAAGAATCAGGGGGAGTATCTTCTTGAATTACCCCTGTTCAATGCATCATATTATACTATTTTTCCCTTTATGAGTTTACTTCACAAGTTATCATTAAGGTTTTTAATGAGGTAATATCAACAAAAGATCATATGTCATACTTTCTGTTTTCCCCACCGGGTTTTTTTAAGAAAGTATATACGACATATTTATTGTCCTCTAAACTCTACGGATTTTCTCGTATTGGGTTAAAAGAGACAATAATCATTATATGTTGCATCATTTTCTTCTTATCTCCCACAGGGTTTGAAGGAGTATTTGGCAACATATCAAACACTATACTCCTCATATTTTTCCCACATGGTTTTTGGAGGAGTCTCTTTCAAGATGATGATGATACCTCAACAAGCATGGATTAGGGGGAGTGTTAAGATTAATAACAATAGGAATTAAGGGATTAATCCCTGCTTGACAACCGGTGTGCAGTTGCACTTTGCAACGGACGCATCTCTCTTCTACGCATCTCTGGCAAGCGTCGCGTCTGTTAGGATGATATAAATAGTCCTTGTAACTATCAATCAAAGGAGACAATCATTTGCTTTCACTTATTACTGACAATTCGCACCGAATAAATTTGAAATCGATTCACTAATGATGAGGCTGTTAATTAAGCCTAAATATAATTAGAAGTAGCTATTTTTAATAAGGAAGACAATTAATTAATTAGGCAAAAAACATTTTTTTGAAAACTCAAAATAGTTTCTGAAAAACAAGTTTTTAAAAAACATGAACATTTTTAAAAATTATAAATAATTTTACAAAAACTTAAAAGATTTTTTGAATTTGCAAATTTTTAAACATGAACTTTTTAAAATCTGTGAACCCAAAACGGCAAAAAAATTGAATTTGAGAACAAATACGGAAAATAGGAACATTTTTTGAATTTCTAGAACATTTTTGAATTTGTGAATAAAATTTAAAAATGAGATATTTTTTGAATTTGTGAACAAATTTTGAATCATGAACATTTCTTTAATGGGAGAACAAATTTTATAAATGGGATCGTTTGTTTTGAAGTTCTTGTACAGTTTTTTAGTTTGTGAACAAATTTTAAAATGCGAAGATTTTTTGACATTCAAAAGTTTTAGAATTTTCAAACATTTTTCCAAAAGATGCGAACAAAATTTGAAATTCTATACTTTTTTGGAATTTTTGAACAAAATTTAAAAATAGGAACATTCTCTAAAAAAGTGAACGAAACATGAAAAATGCAAACATTTTTAAAATTTCAGAACATTTGTTGAAATATAAAATAAATTGTAAAAATTAGAAACATGAAAGGAATGAAAAAAGGAAAGAAAATAAAAAAGAAAAGAGAAAAAACCAAAAAGGGAAGGAAAAGAAAAAATGAAACCTAGTTCAGGAACCTCCTAGAAGGCTCCTAAAACCGAAAAAAATCGGCTAGACACACCATAGAAGATTCCAAAAAGGGGATCCCTGAAACGCTAAACAGACCGGCGCACGCCTCGAACACTGGGTCGATCGTCCAAACAAAATACACAGACAACCATCTGCAACAGATATGCAAATTTATTCGGTTTTCAACCTCATCTCACAAACACATTACCCTTTCCCTTGCTTAAAACAACCACTGGCTTATGAATGGGACACCAAACTTAACTGCAATTCACGACCCCAATTGTTCAATGGCACCATCCTGGATCAGCTAGAGATAGTTTTACAGACTGATGCCTTCTACATGTTGTGGCCCTTTAGCAACTACCACACGCAGGAGAAAACTTTAACTGAATTTACATGTACTGAACACCCAAACTTAACTGAATATCACACAAGTCAGCTACATTATATAAACCGGTACAAGCACTGAGTAGTTCCATGTTATCATCAAGCAGCTCACATAAGGCACGTAGTGTCATCACATGGGATTACACACAAATAAATATACTAAGCGCAGAGTGATGACAAGGTGAGCTACCAATAAAAACAATCCTGGAAGAATGCCTGGCCAAGCAATGCACCCGTTCCAAATAAAACTGTTCCCAACATACCAAACATGCTCCTGAGAAAAGTAATTGGCCATGCACATTGAGCATGGTTTCCGAGGAAACAATTTACACCAATGTTGAACTTTACTGTTTGTGGTAAAACCAATTGTAGCATGTACAAACAGAGACACAATTTCTGTTAAAACCAACTGTATCATGTACAAACAGAGACGCTAATGAGTTCGCTAAGATTTTTCTGTACATTTACCAACCGCTACTACTAGCGGCAGTTCAACTTCAGATGAATTAGGTAGCCTCCATCATACAATGCCCTTTGCAAATCACACGGTAACCTTGGATAATCTTTCATGACCATCTGAACAAAAAACTGGAGATCACGCCTTGATTGATGCTTCGAGCTGTTCCAGGTGAGCCTGAGAAGTACTCTTACATCGTATTCATAGAAGCCACTTTCTTGATATGTACATGTAGATCTATACAATCTACGATTATTATCAAAACCCTAAAATGTATTGAAGTACTAAAATGTGAACGTTCATGTGCAACAATGTGTGTTTTCATGTTCAACTCTAAGATCATCAGACCTAGGGAAAAAAGTTTTTCCCTACTATCTATTACAACTTCATTTTTCTCATGTATATATGAAAATCCTATCCTTCTATTGTAAACATAGACGGGCGCTGCGACACGCGCCAGCAAAGACCTAGTTATTTTTTGAAAAGGGAATTACCCCGGCCTTTGCATCACATTATGCACACAACCATTTTATTAAACGTAGATAAAGTTCCTCAAACTAATGAGGGCACAGATTCATCCCACCCCTCGTTTCAAGGATCGAGCAAGATAAAATAAATAATATTTATGCTAAACTTTTATATTTCCTTAATTATAATTCGTTGACAACCAATGATCTTACTAGTATATTTCTTCTTTTTTCTTAGTTAGCATATATATCCACCTAACAACATTAACACATATTAGGATATGGTGTTTATATAGTTAATTTCTAATGTTTATTATTGAGAATTGAAAATACTTTTTACGAAAATTGTATTTATAGCAAACCTTATGTTTTTTTCTTAAATAAAAACAATATGGCGTGTCTTTGTGGATTAATATACTACATTTCCATTATGTAAATATAGGGGTTGTTGATATCCTTAAATATCTTAGTTGCAGACTCAGATGCATATTTGTCTAACAAAAACATCTTCAAATACTTTTCTAGTGTATTGTTACGTAAGAAAATTAGAATTATAGACTATATAAGGTGTTTGAATTGGTTTTGACACCAGGCAAGTAGCAAGGTTGCTTTACCCTATTTTGAGAAGCCTATCAGTGGCCTGACATCGACACATGTCCTTCTAGAATGGGGGGACACTGGTATAGCGACTCTATCGTCTTTTTCTTGAATATGCGACTCTATCGTCTTGTTCCCTCCTTAGAGGCGTCGTCTCGTGATCTTGGTAACTCCAGCTGGTAGTCGGGGTGTTGACCAAGGACCACGTCGATGGTGTTGCTTTCGATCGGCATGGTGTGGCAGGGACGGTTGCCCGGCTCAATATTTTTCTTTCTTGGCGGCTGGTTTCTAGGTCTCATTCGTGCTCTGGTGAGCACATCGTCGTCCAACGGGTCGGGGCCCTTCTAGCTAGGGCAAGAGAGCGGGGGTCTCTTCGGCGATGGGCAAATGGTTCCACGAGGAAGTCTGCCTTTGTGTGAAGCTAACAATGGGTTCGTTCTTCTGGTGTGTTGTCCATCATTGCCCTCAAGTATGCGTATGTCCTTTTGTCTAATAAAACAGGGACTTGGGGCTAGCTCCATATTTCTCCTCGTCCTAACGCCTGCACACACATGTTGTGCAATCGAGAATTCTATTGGGAGGTGAATTTGTTTACTCCAAGGTCGACGTACACAAGGTCATGAAAGACATGAATGTCGAGCCAAGTTGCACCCATGAACAAATTGTGTTGCTGGTTGAGGACGCAAAAGAGGTGCACCACGACAACGTTGAGGGAAGCACCTGGTCGTAGAGTTCATGTAGGATGGTATGCGCTTCGAACACCTCCAGGAGCGCCCATGAGATGTAAATGCCGGTGAACCACTAAGGTTGCACCAGCTCAATGAGATTAGAACATTAACTAAATTACTCGATTTCCCTTAAAAAATTAAACCAGGTCGACTAGGAAACGTAGCAAGGAGGAAGTGACTTTGAGAGGCCCGCATGCCCCTCGCTCTCGCTCTCGCGACGCCGCACCTTCCCCCCGCCATAGCCACCACCACCTCAGATCGAACCACGCCGGCGAGGGGTGCTGGCGCTGCCTGCGCCCACGCCTCCCCCACCCCAGCAGCCTGCGCCAACCACGCGCGAGATCCTACGATTGATTTCCCCAATCCCACAGGCGGTGCTCATGGCGACCAGGGCCAGGGGGTGGGCGGAGCGCGCGACCAGGATCCGGGACGCCAGTTTCGAGTGGATCCGGTGCGTGCAGGAGTGGAAGGTGGCCGACCAGGCGGTGGCGGCGGTGACCGATCCGGTGGCGCTATCTGCGGCCGCGAAGGTCGCCGAGATTCATTGAAGGAGGGCGGATGCGGAACAAAGGAATCTGGCGCGGCAAATCTACGAGGAGGCCACGCTGGAGGAGAGGGCAAGGATGCCCCCGTTTCCGTCCTCCCCGCCGGCCGAATTCGTGATCTGGGTGAGGGCGGAAGCAAAATCAGAAGAGCCACGGCGTGCCCTCCGCTGGGAATGCATCCTGGGCGTGATCCCGCCGAGCGCATGAGAAGGGAGACGGGTGGGGCGACTCCACTGCCTCGCCGCGACACGCTGGAGCCGCCGTGGTTCGGAGAACGCGGCGAGGTTCCACTGGTCGCTCGTTCAAGGTTACGGGAGGGGATTTGTATCCCAAGGAAACAGGTATGTCTTACGATCTCGTAGTCGACGATGGGATTAAAATCGATGGGGATTAAACAGAGCTTGTGCTCGGCGAATCGAGATTTGTCGTCGGCGGCGAGGTCTAGGTCGCCGGAGTTGGGGGATTGTTCCCTTGTGGTGCGACAGAGACCATGCAGTCAGATTGGCGTGGGCCCTGTTGCCACGTCGCTCCCACCAATCAGGTGTGGGAGGGTGAAAACGCCTCTGGCGATTACGCCTTCTGTTCACGACGACGCAGATGAGACTATCGCTACGGTTTTTGGACAGATCTGGTCCATTCCCTCCCCCCGCCGTCACCAACCTCGCCCTCTCCCACCCAACAAACCCACCACCACTCTAGGATGGCTCCGGAAAGATCTAGCTCGATCCGGCTGTTTCTCTCCATCTGATCTCTTCCCGATCAAGCATTTCCGCCCGTTTGATCCTCCCCCGACGCAGCTCAAGATCATCAGAGAGGGGATTGGGGGTGGATCTAAATCCTTTGCTCAGGCGGTCATAGCGGACAAGAATGCACCGACTGGGGGGCTGAAACAACGTGCTCCAGCTCCACAGAAGAACCCGGGGCGTCGTCAAGCCGCCGGGGGGGGGGGGGGGGCGTGCTGCTGCCGCGCCTGGCAAAGGGGCTGGCCCCCTTGCGCAGGCGGTGGTGACAGCACCTCCACCACCAATCCCTCCCACCCCACCGGTGCAGATCTTCGACGAGCGATACAAGGACATGGTGTGCTTTACCTGTGGAGGTCCTGGTCACTACGTCGGCAATTGCATCCAGAAGAAGATCTGCTTCATCTGTGGCCTGGAGGGACACAATGTCAACAATTGCGCGGCCTAGGCGCAACCTCACCCAGTTGCCACTTTCTTCGGCAGCTCTGCTTTGGGTCTGGGATTCTATCACATCGACGCTCCGGTGGGTCGTGAAGCGAGTTGGCTTAATTTCAGAAACTGTGGTGAAGTATGGGTTATGAAAGGCGAAATCAACAAGTCTGATCTGGTTAAGAACTTGTCTGGTATATTTTGCAAGAACAAGCAATCGACATGGCAGATCAGGCCATTGACAGAGAAAAAGTTCCTGGTCAGATTCCCACCCTGGAAAGATGTGGAAGAGTTGATTGAGTTTCCTGCTTTCGACTTGCCTATCGATGGAGTTTCTGTGTCTGTTGAGAAGTGGACCGGTGCAATCGACCCATTCAGCGAACTTACTGAAGCTTGGGTGATTATTGAGGGGCTCTCATCTAAATGGTGCACATGGAAGGTCCTATCATAGATTGCATCTTGCTTTGGAATCTTGGTTGATGTGGATTGGAACGGCTTAATGAAGAGTTTCTATGAGAAGGTGAGAGTCAAGATTGCATGCAGAGACCCAGCCAAGATCCCATTTGAACGGATCATGGAGATGAGGAAAAAACTATATATCTTGTCATTTATAGTGGAGGGTTTTGACCAGATAGGGGCTGATGATCCTAATGATGACAATGGACCTACTGACATCTCTGTGGACGATGACAACAAAGCAAATGATGATGAGGAACTGGACAAAGACATCCTGGATGATGGAGAAGAGCCCATCGATGACCTGGATCTGGCCAACAGGGCTTCAAAAACCCCAGTTGGAAAAAAAGCAAATGATGATGGTGCTACCTTCCATCCTGCTGCTCTGCTAGAGGCATGTGTATATCCTGTGAAAAGTGACAAGAAACCCGAGGAAGAAACTAAAACTCAGAGCATGTGCTCTCCCATACCCTTTTCTGAGGCGATCAAGACCCTGGGCACTCCCAGCAACAACAACAATGATGTCAGTTCGTCTGCTATGCCTTCAGGTGAAGCTGCTACTGCCGCTTCCCCCATGTCTGCTCAAAAAGCCTATTGCTCTGGTCTGCTAGAAGAATTGGAAGATTCTCCATCTGATACTGCCAGTGATGCTGCTGAATCCGAAGAAGAGATGGGCTCCTTTGCAGGCCCGGTGGCCAGTGGACTGAAGATGCTGGGGCTCATGGAGAAGTTGGCTCTGAGTGAAAAAACAACAACCAAGAACAAGTGGGGGCCAATTGTTGCTCCAAGACAAAGTGCTAGGGTTCACAGCAGGCAGAACATTCATGGAGAAAGTTGCTTCTTACAAAAGGAAGAAAAACCTGGAAATTCCCCCTACTTTTAAAAGTAAGTCTTTCACTACTGAATCAACATCTATTTTAGAGGTTTATGCTTCTGCAGTTAATATTAAGATTGGTGATAATGACATGGAAAAAAACAGATTATTAGTGATATTATTAGAAGTGAGACTGAAAAATGCCTTATGTTTGCTTCTCATAACCCTGAAATTTCTCTGCCTGACAATTTAGACTCTGAGATTAATGATTATGCTGGAGTTTATACTCCAAAAAAAGAATTCCCTGCACAAACACACTAGGGGGCGCTGCTGGTGTTGTGGGTGACTCAGGGGATGCTGTGAGAGGTGGACTTTTTAATCTAACACACCCTTTTAAAATTCCATGATTGGTATCTTTTGGAACATTAGAGGTTCAGGCCAAAAAGGGAAATTACAGTAACTGTCTGACCTAGTTCACAAGTATAAACCTGATTTTTTAGGTTTTCAAGAAATTAAGAGGGAAAGCCTATCTGACTCTTTCCTCAATACTCTAGCTGGTTCCACTCCTTATGAGTGGAATATTCTGCCAGCAGTTGGCTCTGCTGGGGGTATCCTTGTGGGTACTAACACCACTTGCTTTGAGATCCTGGATGTTAGTATTAAGAAATACTGTATTATTTTATCTTTGAAAAATAAATCTAATGGCTTCTGCTGGCACCTAATTGTGGTGTATGGGACAGCTTATGTTGTAGACAAGCTAGACTTTATTGCTGAATTACATGAATGTATGGATGGCCTATGTTATCCTGTTCTGTTTGGGGGGGGGGGGGACTTTAACTTGATCAAGGAGGCCAAGGAGAAAACCTCTGGCAATATTAATACTTCCTGGGCATTCCTGTTCAATGATTGGATAAATAAGTGGGGTCTAATGGAATATAAGCTATCCAACAGGGTTTTTACCTGGAGTAACAATCAGGACAACCCTATTTTTGCCACTATTGACAGAGTTTTCTCTGCCACTGATTGGGACTGTCACTTCCCTCTCACCACATTGTGTGCTCTACCTAGGTTGGGAAGTGATCATGCCCCAATTTTGCTGGACTCTGGTGTAGGTATGTGTAACCCAGCCAGACCTTTCAAATTTGAAAAGTGGTGGCTTGGGCAACTAGATTTTCAAGCCTTGGTAGAGAAGATTTGGGCCACACCTTCACCATTTACAACAGCTATTGGGACCTGGCAATTTAAAACCAAGTTATTTGGGAAACTTGTTAAAGGTTGGAGTATTAACCTGGAAGCTGCTATGAAGGAAAAAAAGAAGGATTTACTTCAGGAGTTTGATATCTTGGATGTCTTTTCTGAGCAAAATAGAGCTGATGCTGGGGATATCCTCAGGATGAAACAAATTAGGGGAGAACTTGAGGAGATTTGGAAAAAAGAGGAAACTGCCATGTGGCAGAGATCTAGAGATAGGAAGATCAAAGAGGGAGATAGGAATACAGCATATTTTCATGTTGTTGCCAACCAAAGGAGGAGGAAAAACCAGCTATCCATTTTGGAAGGTCCAGATGGACTTGTATACTCCACTCATGACATGCTGGAAGTTGCTACCAACTTTTATAAAAATCTCTTTGGATATGAACCCAGACCCAATGTTCATTTAGATGACCATTTTTGGTCTGAGGAAGAGCTGGTAACAGATACAGAGAACACCATGCTTGACAGGCCATTTTCAGAAGAGGAAATTAAGGAAGCTATTATGAGCTCCTATGCTAATGGGGCCCCTGGTCCTGATGGCCTCTCATTTCTGTTCTATCAACACTTTTGGGAGGTTATCAAAGGGGATTTTATGGCTCTGGTGAAGGATTTTGAGAATGGGGTTTTGGATATCCAAAGACTAAATTACTCTATTGTTACTCTTATTCCTAAAGAACCAGATGCCACAGAGATGAGGAAATTCAGGCCCATTTGTTTAAGTAACTGCTCTGTGAAAATCTTTAGTAAAGCTATGACAAATAGGGTTGGCCCAGTGGGCCATAGGCTTTTGTCACCATGCCAGTCTGCTTTTGTGAGAGGTAGGTTTATCCTTGAAAGTGTGGTTACTGCCCATGAGGCCATACATGAAGTACACAAATCAAGAGACCCTGGGATTGTGCTTAAGTTGGATTATGAAAAAGCCTACGACCGTGTAAACTGGGATTTCCTAGTAGAAATGTTAACATCTAGGGGCTTTGGAGCTAAATGGATTCGGTGGAACCTCTCCATTTTGCAACAAAGCTCTTTCAGTGTCAAGATTAATGATGTCCTAGGCCCTTACTTTGTAGGGGGGAAGGGGCTAAAACAAGGAGACCCAAGCTCCCCGATGCTTTTCAACTTGGTAGCTGATGTATTTTCTCGTATGCTGGTTAAAGCTGTCAATAATAACATAATTGCTGGGATTGTTCCCCATATCATCCCACAGGGGCTGATATGTTTGCAGTACGCTGATGACACAATCCTTTTCCTAAATCCCAAACCTGAGTATGTTAGAAACTTAAAATGGCTACTAGCTTGTTTTGAAAACCTGTCTAGGTTAAAAATTAATTATGACAAGTGTGAAGTGGTTCCAATTAATATGAATGAAGATGATGCTAAACTTTTATCCCAAATTTTCTGCTGTAAGTTGGGGGATTTCCCCCTTAAATATCTTGGGGTTCCTCTACACTACCTAAAGCTGAGGAGGGAAGATATCCAGTACATCATAGATAAGATTATTAAAAGAATTTGTGGTTGTAAGGGGAGACTACTTAGCTATGAGGCAAAGTTGGTCCTCCTCAAAGCCTGTATTGCTAGTATAGCTATGTATTTGATGTCTGTCATTAAATTTCCTAAGTGGGCAATTAATGCTATCACTTCACAGATGGCTCATTTCTTCTGGGGAAATCTGGGGGATGACCATAAATACCATCTTGCTAACTGGGGCTTAATTTCACAGAAAAAAGATTTTGGTGGTTTGGGGGTACCCAATCTAAGAGAATTTAACATGGCTTTGCTGGCTTCTTGGGCTAAAAGATATTTCATGGATAGTGATAAAGATTGGGTTAGATTGGTAGATCATAAGTATCGAACCAATAAACCTAATCTGTTGTGGTCCAAACAGAGAATGGGGTCACCTTTCTGGAAGGGTGTTACTTGGGATTTTGAAGGGATAAGACATTTTTTTAAATGGAACTTAGGAAATGGTGACAAAATTAGCTTCTGGGACGACACCTGGGTGGGGGATTCTTCCCTGAAAACACAATTTTGGGAGGTTTATGAAATCTGCCAACAGCAACAGTGTTCAGTTTCAGAGGTGTGGGATGGCCTCAATCTAAAACTTACTTTCAGTAGATGTGTGGGGATCGAATTTATGGAGAGATGGCGTGACCTGATCCGAGTCATCTCTACCAAAACCCTAACTAACGAGGAGGACCAACCTGTTTGGTTGTTAGAAACATCAGGGACATACTCGGTCAAATCCTTTTATTCCATGATTAACTGGGGTGGGGTTTCTACTCCTGTCTGGAATTTTTTTTGGAAGATTGTTGTACCCCACAGGTATCTAGTCTTTTTGTGGCTAGCTTTTAATAATAAAATTCTCACCAGAGATAATTTGAACAAAAGAAGGGCGGTGGATTACTTAAAATGCTTATACTGTGATGAGGAGGAATCAGTCACCTTTTCTTTGAATGTGTAGTTGCCAGACAGGTTTGGAGTGATGTGGCTGACTCTTTTGAGTTCATTATCCCTAATAACATGGCTGAATTGTCCTCTTTCTGGAATGTGAATAATAAGAAATCTGTTGTCAATATTGCCTGTGTTGCTACCATTTCGAGCATTTGGACTATACGTAACGATATGTGTTTTCAGGGTATACCATGGACAAGCACCTGTGCAATCTTGGCAAGGATCAGCACATCGCTACATCAATGGAAGATCCTTTGCGGAGGCGACCAATCGGTCCTACTGAGAAGATGTCTTCAACTTCTGGATCGGCGAAGAGGAGAGCTGCTCAGGATTGCATGGGCCTGGGCCTGAGAGCGTGCGCGAAGAAGAACCGAGGTGGAACGCTAAAGGCTCACTCGGAGTGATGATGGAGGGAATAAAGATGCAGAGATCTCCCCCTTCGTCCTACTTCTGCCACGTCTCAGTTGATGACTTATATCTTGCCTTGCATGGCCTCATAAGACTTTAGGTTTTCCTTTTGGTAACTTTGGTTCAGTCCGGTCTGCTTTAAAAAATCGCTTAGGGGATGTAGCTCTTTCCTGTTCTCTGGTCTGCTACTTCTGGCAGTCCCGGTTGCTTGTAACAGTCTTGATGACTTGCATTGCTCCGTTTTTATAAAAACTGGGGTGGGGGGGACACCTTTTGATCAAAAAAAATTAAACCAGGTCGCACGAATCCTCACTGAAAATTTCGGCAGCATAATGCGTCGCAACATACACAATGGCGCTACAAAATCGCTCCGCACGACCATCCCTTCTACATTTTTTTGCGTGTTTCACATGGAACGAAGGACCATCGCCGACTTCCATCTACATGCACAACAAGTCAACGACCCTATAATAAGATACAATAATTTTTTTTTCGCCAATCCGAGTGTTGGCAAACCAAAATATTGCCACAATATAAGATCAAAACAAATGATCCCATCAACTGCAGCGCACAACCAAAAATTGGCAAATTTTATGACTACACTAAAACATCAAATTTGTTCTCATCAAACACCGAGATTTCCTATATATTCTAACACAAAGAAAAGAACTGGACATTCGCTAATAAGTTGATCTCATGATACATCACCTCTTATTCTAAAAGAATGAGCTGAACAGTTGGTAATAATGTTTTATTTCTTTATTACCCAGGAAGCACAACCTAAGATCAAGTGGGAACATTGCATGAATAGCAAGTAAAACGGGCCCAAAAGATGTGTATGTATATTCCCTCTCTTATGGGAGTCTCTACTTTAGAGTCGACTGGATAGAGTTTTCAGCCAAACAATAATAGCAATAGTATAGCATCAGAGGAAAGTTCAGTGTAAAGGCAAACAGCTGCACTAGTATAGCATCAGCAACACTAGCAGCAGCAGTGACATACAGCAGCAAAAGGAGTAACAGCTGCACTAGTATAGCATCGGCAACACTAGCAGCAACAGTGACATACAGCAGCAGAAGGAGTAACTTATAGCAGCAGGAAACACACCGAACAATAACGTCAACAACAGAGTATAGCATCAACAACAATAGTTCGACGGCAGAAGCGGTAGTCTTAAAACAAATTCAGATATTGCTTAGGTCACTTATAGCAGTAGCAGCAGAAAACACACATAACTATACAGTTCCTCATCTACTTACCGTGATCGAAAACTTGTTTAGTATTAAAACAAATACTAGTTACACTGAAATACATAGTGTAAGTCGCCAATAAACATCACTAAAAGTACATCTCTGGCAAATTGCTTTAGCTATTTCTGTAAACCGGTTAATAGGTTCCCCATTAGTGGACCCCCCTTACAATAAATGTATAGGTAAACAAACATGTAATCCATCCTCAACAGGAACATACCTCAATCCATATCCTGCTAGGTAGCTAGCCGTTGTCTGACGAATTCATCTCTGCCTGGCTGCATGTCCCCTAATTAACTACTCCCTCTGTTCCTAAATATTTGTCTTTCTAGAGATTTCAACAAGTGACTACATATGAAGCAAAATGAGTGAATCTACACTCTAAAATATGTCTATATACATCCGTATGTGGTGTAGTCCATTTGAAATCTCTAAAAAGACTTATATTTAGGAAAGGAGGGAGTAGAACCATGTACTACATCACAAGGAAGAAAATTCATCAGTTTGAGTAGTGCCATATATCCCAAGATTTTTTTCTTTGAAGAGTGAAGGTTAGATCGAGAAAAAGGGTGCACTCTTTTTTTGGATAAAAGAGAGCATTCTCTCCGATTTCCATTAAAAGAAATCACCATGTCTTACCAGAGAAAGCGAAAAAAACTAAAGTTGCAACATAAACTCCTCCCCTACGCGGTTTTCACCACCCCACTGAGGGGGGAGGAAAGCCATCCCTTTCCCCCCCATTTATCCTCGGGGTAGCAACCTACAGGAGGATCCAAAGCCTGGGCTCAAAGCAAGACCCAGCCCTGGTAAGGAAACATGTTTTTTTAAGGCATACATCATTATTAATGTCTTAGGATCAAAAGACTAAAGGCAGACTGGAAAACAAGGAGAGCAAGCTCGCAGTTGAAGCAGTTGTTCTTCGCAGCATTAGAATTTTGTCCCGAAAGTAGGTTGACACTGGTCATCCCAGAATTCTCCTAGTCTTCAGGTGCCATCCATGAGCTGCTTTGAACACTTCTCCAGCCACCTCACCCACTTGTTTCACTCCAGCCTCCGTCATCTTACTTCTTACGGGATTTGTCTGCAAAACATTCCAATCATTCAAATTTTTAAGAAGCAGGTTAACAGTTATACAAGGGTCATTCACCCTGTTATTATCAAAAATAATGCTATTTCTCAGCTTCCAAATGGTCCAGCAGATCGCTGAGATGCCTATCATAACCAAACCCTTTTCATCTTTTCCAAAAGTCTTCACCCAGGTTCTCATTACCATGTCAAGATTTTCTGGAATGTTTCTCAAATTGAAAGCACATTTCAAGATGTTCCATAACAATCTAGCAACTGAACAAGATAAGAAAAGGTGATTTATATTTTCTTTATGTCCACAAAAGGGACATTTATCATCCCCCTTCCATCCCCTGCGAAGTAGATTGTCTTTAGTAAGTATACTATTCCTAAGAGCCAACCACATGAACACCTTGATTCTGGGTGGCATTTTGATTCTCCACATGTAAAGGTGTGGGTATCTGATACCATTTTCTATCAGATGTCTATAAAAGGATTTTACAGTGTATACCCCTTTTTTGGTCAATGTACATTTCACCTCATCTTTGTCATCATTTAAGGTTACCGAGCTACAGACTTCTTTAATATGTTCCCATAGCTCTCTAGAATCTCCTGTCAGAGTTCTTCTAAAATGAATAGTATCTAAACTATTATCTAACACCTCCTTAACTATTTTCTTTTTATCAAAACATAACCCATACAGTCTAGGGAAGTTTTTACTGAGTGGAGCAGATCCAATCCACCAATCTTCCCAAAAGCGTACTTTATCCCCTTTTCCAACCGTAAACTTACACAAAGAGGCAAAATGTTCTCTATGTTTCAATATCTCCCTCCAAAACTGGGAGTGTCCCTGTTTCGCAAGTACACTACCCAGGTTTTTATTCTTAACATATTTCTTCCAAATAATATCTTGCCACAACCCCTCAGTTGTGTACAGCTTCCACCACCATTTACACAGTAAAGCTTTGTTCATATGTGTGAGGTTTTGAATTCCTAACCCCCCCCCCCATATCTTTCGGCCTGCACACCTCAGACCACTTAACTAATTGATATTTCTTTTTTTGGTCATTATCTTGCCATAATAGTCTGGCTCTAAAGAAATCCATGCGTTTCTTCACCCCTATGGGGAGCCCATAAAAGGACATCATAAAATAAGGTATGCCCGTCAAAGACGACTGGATCAATGTAACCCTCCCTGCGCTAGCAAGCAATCTGCCTTGCCAGGTTTCACATTTCCTCTCCATTTTGTTCTCAGGAGGCTTCCATAGTTTATTGCAAATTCTTTTTTTATCTACAGGCAGTCCTAGATATTTCATAGGCAAGGCACCTACTGGACATGTGATTTTTTTTTGCATATTCCTCCTTTTTATCTATGGCTCCCCCAAATAGGAAAGGCTCACTTTTGTGAAAGTTAATCTTCAACCCAGACATTTGTTCAAAAAGGCACAGAATAAATTTCAGGTTGTGTGCACTCTCTATATCATCTTGTAACAAGAAGATAGTATCATCTGCATATTGTAACATATTAATCCCATTTGGAATATATTCATTCAGAACCCCTTTCACCAGACCATTTTTTCTAGCATTATCTAACATAATTGCTAGGGCATCAGTAGCCAGATCAAAGTTAAGAGGGGACAGGGAATCCCCCTGTCTCAATCCTTTGTGAGTAGGAAAATATTTTCCTAAATTCTCATTAACTTTGACACAGACTTTTCCCCCCTAATAGTTTCCGTTACCCAGTCTACCCATTTATCTGGGAATCCTTTCAATCTAAACATTTGAAATGAAAAGGACCATTTTATTTTGTCATAAGCCTTTCAAAATCAATTTTCAATAGCAGAGCGCTTTGCTTTTTCTTTTTAATACTGTTCAAAGCTTCATGAAGGATTAGGAACCCTTCCATGATATATCTGCCTTTTACAAAAGCAGTCTGGACAGGAGAACTAACATCAGTAGCTACCAAATTTAGCTTGTTCATTAACACCTTTGTAATGATTTTAAAGCAAACATTCAGCAAGCGAATTGGTCTGAATTTTTGTATTTTATTAGCATCCTTTCCTTTTGGGACTAGAGTTATGATCCCATAGTTTAATCTACTTATATCAATTTTCCTACTGGCAAAGTTATCTAGTAAAGCTTTGAGGTCATGTTTCACCAAATCCCAGTAGTGCTGATAAAACTCAGTTGTAAAACCATCCGCCCCTGGTGATTTATTGTGTGCCATTTTAAAGACAACCTTCTTGATTTCCTCTAGAGAGAAGATATCTCTCCTGAATCTTAGCTGGGTTGTCAATATTTAAAGAGACAGAAGAGTTATCAGGGGAGCCAAACAGGGTTTTGTAGAAAGTAGTAATATAATCTATGAGATTCTTTTCCCCCTCTATCACCCCCTCATCCTGTTCTAATCTGTTGATTCTATTTCTTCTCAGCCTTCCATTTGCCTTGGCATGGAAGAATTTAGTGTTGCTATCTCCTTCCAGTATCTCATCTATTTTGGCTCTCTGCCTCCATTTGGTCTCCTCCTGTTTAAGGAGTCTATCAAGTTGAGCTCTCAGCTCAATTTGTTCCTTTCTATCAGCAACTGTAAGGCCATTCACCTCACAGTGTTTATCAATAATATCCAGTTTCATTAGAATATCTTTTTTTAACTCCACATACCAAGCATTCATATTTCCATTCCATCCTTTAAGTTTAGGTCTAAGATTTCTAAATTTCCCCAGCAATCTATCTATGCTGTCTCCTTTAATATTTGGGTCATTCCAGACCTTCTGGATAATTTCATCAATACCTTCCCTCAAGAACCAGGCATTTTCAAATCTGAAAATTGGATCGGATTTTTGAAAGTCCCCAGAATCCAGGAAAAGAGGAGTATGATCAGATTTTTCTCTAGTCAGAGCTATAACTTGGGTTAGAGGATAAGCCTCTTCCCACTCTGTACTACAGAGAATTCTATCTAGTTTTTCAAAGGTAGGAATAGGCAAATTATTCCCCCATGTGAATTGTCTCCCATTCATATCAAGTTCTCTTACCCCAGCTTGTTCCAAAATGGCATTGAACAGGAAACTCCAATGTCCAGGGGACCCTGGTTTGTTTTTCTCACTGGATTTTCTAATAATATTGAAGTCACGTCCAATCAAGATGGGGTGGACACATTTCTGAAAAACCTTGGATAGCTCGGCAAGAAAGATTGCTTTTCTTTCTGGTTGTGCATCTCCATAAATCACCACTAGGTCCCAAATTAGCCTAGTTTTAACATCTTGGACTGTCATCTTAATATGATAGTCCCCCTCATCTTGTGAGATCACATCTAATGTGGTATAGTTAACCCCTAACAAGAGACCACCAGTTTCCCCCTAGCTGGAGTGAAATGCCATTGAAAATCCCTACCAGCACAAAGTTGCTGTAAATCATTCCTAGAGAATTGTTCTCTCATGGTCTCTTGTAAGCCTAAGAAATCCACCTTCATATCCATAATCATTTCCCTAAGGAATCTTTTTTTGATATCTCCCCCAAATCCTCTCATATTCCAAAAGATACCTCTCATCTTCTTTTTCTTCTTTTTCTTACTAGAAGATTCTAGGGCCTTAACTGCAGAGGCAGTTTTAACTCGAGAACCTCTGGTAGTTTTGCCTCTTTTTTCCCCTTTTTTTTGATGAGAAAAGTCCTCTCAGAAGTTCCCAGTCATCTTCCTCCTCCTCTTCTCTCTCATTTTCCCCTTGATCTAATAAATCTTCTAAAGTGTGTTCCCCAGTATCAATAATATCAAGCTCCTCAGACAGAGAGGTTTGCTTTTGATTTTTGTTATAATCTGCTAACCACATATCAATTCTATCCTGTTCACCCATTTTTATTAACTCCAAATTATGGTTAATTATGTCAGGTTTGTTCCCCAAATTAATTCCCACCCCCTCAGCAATCTTTTGAAGGAGACTATTAGATTTAGAAATAATATCAGAGGGTGCGGACTCACCATAATTGTTCTTCTGAGCCACTCTCTTTTGCCAGCTCAGTGATCTTGCGGTCTTCTTTGCCTTTCAATCTAGTGCATCTCCTTAGTTCCTCTTCCTATAGGGATTCCAATTCTCCTTTCTTAGCTTTTTTTACTTTTGTTCCAAAGGTATTAGTTTCCTGGCTAGCAGTATAATCCACTGGCTCCATATAGCCCAGGCCAACAGCCTGATCCATCAGCTCAAGGTCTGTCATTTCCTCCCCCTCCACCTGCTTGTCTTCTTCTGCTGCTCCCTCCTCAGTATCCTCTCTTTCATCTTCATTTTCAGTGTTTTTCTCCTGACTGTGACCCCCTCACCTCTTCATTTACTTTCAAATTGATTTGCAACAGTTCATGTTGTCTCTGAACCTCCTTTTCTAGTGTTTTCCTTATGATATCCATTTCTTTCCTCTTTTTTTCTTCCAACATGAGTTGTGCAGTCTGCCTGGCTGCTAATTCCTCTGCCTTTTGTAATCTCACCCTCAAACTTCCTTCTTCACCCTGAATGTCTCTACCTATTACTGCCTCTGTCTTTTTCTTAGCTATCTCACTTTTTTGGGCCATGTCACCTGTTTTGAGCACCACTTGTTCATATTGTTTCAACCCCAAGCTCCCCAGACTGACATTTGATTTTCCAGACTCAGATTGTTTGCTCTTCTTCTGCATATCATTCTCTCTCTGTGTTTCAGAATTTTCCAGGTCAAGATAATCAAATATTTTCCTTTTATTCCCCTCATCAAACTTGTACCACCCCTGTTCTGCAATAGAATCAAACTCAAAGCCAATGTCATAAAGTAGCAAGTCTTTTGTAGTTATTTCAGTGCCAGCAGGGATCTTGTGCAGGTCTCTCACTCCCACTTTCACCCAGATTTCTTCCTTGGAATATATGTGTTCTACATCCACCTCAACCACTGGCCCCAGAGCTGAACCAATTTCACATGCACCCAGGTAATGTCTCAGAGTATCAGGGACTCCCCACTTAATCCAAACTGAGTGAAGTTTCCCTTTTGCTTTATCATCAGGACTCCAAAAATCCACCTCCACCATAGCTCCTATGCCAAGCAGGGTGAACTTGCCAAAGTCTTTAAGCTCCACCAGCTTGGCTTACTGGGAAATCTCATCAGGAAAGTTTTTGGGCTCTGAAATTTGGCTCTCCAAGTCCACCCCCAGTCAAACATCTTGCTGAAACCATAGGCCACAGTGGTATCATTCAACTGTCCTTCATGCACAGTAACCAAAGCCATGGGATTTATGTGTTCAGCAGCTACAATATCCTTAGTGTTCTGAACCAAAAGGCATCCTAAACCCCTGACATACTTGGCAACTGGTTTGACTTGTTTCAACACAGTACATTCTTTAGTATTGTGAGATGGCCTCTGGCATACCACACAGAAAATCTTGTTTTTGCAGTCACTCTTCATGTGTCCCTGTTCTTTGCAATTGACACAGAAAAGTTCTTTGGAATTTCCTGTTTCTTTCTTTTTTGTTGTCTCTTTAGATCCTTCCACTCTTGCCCCCCTTGAGTCTGCAGAACTTCCTGTTTTGGCATATTGGAAAGAAGAAATTGATATTGCTGTGCCATTTGTTCTTGTGGCATAAAACCAAACTGCCCAAGCCCCATTCATACTGGCACTATCTATGGAAAGTTGGTGTTGCTCATCATTGGGAAACCCCCTGCCATCTGGATAGGCCCTCCCTGTACCCCCATCTGTTGCAGATTTGAATTATTAGCCGCAAACCCACTTCCATGTCCAGTCTCACCCATCCCAGCTTGAGATCTCTCTTGCTATTTTCCACTTCTGTCTGATGTAAACCTTCCAAGTTTGTTGTCTCCATCTCTGCCATTCCTCGTGGAAGTCCCTTCCCCACCAAAGCCACTACTATTAGTCCCTGATCCCCCTCTGAAGCTCCCCTCTCTGTTTCTCCAGCCATATCCATCAAGCTCTCTCTCATCTTGCCTGTTAAATCCTCTCCCAAAACTTTCAGATCTGCCATAGAAGTTACCTCTTCCTCCTGGATTGGCTCCTCTCCCTGGTCTTGGTCTCCAATTCTCCTGCCTGCCTGCCATGGTTTCTTCTCCTTCCCAGAGGTTTTCTCTCTTCTCGACGCTCTCCCCCCAGCTTGTCGCCGCTGAAATTTTGCTAGGGTTTGGGAGGTGGAGGAAGTCAGGTTCTGGGATGGAGGGTGGGATTCCCCCTTTATATAGGTCCACACCCACCCCTCCTTTTTCTGGGCCCTTTTTATTCACCACTCCCCTGGGCCATGTTCCTGCGAGGCCCATCTGACCAACCTCCCCCCTTTTCCCATAATCCATCCATGTCACTTTCATCTTTTCTTCCCCTGATTCATGCCCTTTTTTATCATTCTGAATTTCCTCCATCACTTCTTCTAACATAAAATTTCCTGGGATTTTTTCCACCCCTATGTCTTTGTCAATTATCATATCATCACAGAGAATCATATCTCTATTATCAATTCTTCCCTCATTAACTTTTGTGTCTCCAGACTCAGTATCAATATCAGATAGGTATTCAGGGAATCTAGCTAAATCCCAGACTTTGGTTACCTTATTTTAATTTTTATCAAAGCCATATCCATTTTTTCATTGTTAAATCTCCCCCAACTAGGGGAATCAATGTGAGTGAAAAATTCTTGATGTTCAGTCTGATTTCTAATTCTCTGCCTTTTATCATTTTTTACTTCATTTTTTATCAAAAGGCTTTGAATACAATTGTTCATCTTCTTCTCCATCCTACGATTGACACGCCTAATTTGGTGTTGTGTATCAATTTTGCCCTGACTGAATCATGAGTATGCGTCAAGTATTTGAGTACAGGAGAGCAGACAGTACCTGAAACGGCGATATCCTCGTCAGGATCATCATCTGAATCCTCACTAGCCAGCCACCAAAAGTGGTTGCTGACTAGCGAGGGATTCAGAAGTTGTTCCCGGCGAGGCGTGCAGAGCGGCGAGGCTCCGGAGTTGGAGGGGCTGGAGCGAGTCGGGCAGAGCGGCGCGGCGCCTCCACCACCACCTGCGACGCCTAACCCACCGGATCTTCGTGGATCACGATCGGAGCCATGGCCAACCCTGGAGCAGGGAGAGCCAGGACCCCCTCGCGAGGTCGAAGCGCCGATTCCCTCATTGCCGGGGCGAGATTTGCGGTCGCGAAGATGGTGAAGGCCAGCCACTTCCTCGCCACAGATCTCACCGGCGAATTCGCCTGATCCGCCGCCCACAGAAGCACCTGCAGTGGATGTTTGCGCCCACCGCGTCCGAACAGCGATCTCTCCTCCGCCACCGTCAGATTCTCTACAATCGCCTCCGCCTCCGCATACATCTCGCGCTTGCTCATGTACCACGCCCCGATCTCCCTCAGCCGGACTCGCAAACGCGCATCCCTGCCTGCGAACCTTTGCATCTTCTCTTTGTCGATCTCCACCATCGTCGCCGCGGACTCGAGCAAGCAGAGCAGTAGATGAGGCGTGCGGGAGAGAAAGTGGGGGATGAGGGGGAATCTGAGCGACCCCCTTCGAATTTAATCCCCAACCCACCGCAATTGCTCTCCCACCAGCCGCATTACCTCCTTCGCCGGCTCTTGAGGCGTCGTCCCCGCCGGTGATCTCCTCCTCGATGTGCGCAACGTGGCAGGGGAACGCGACCGTAGCCCCCGGGGTCAGAACGATCCCTCCCCCCGAGTGTACATCGACCGTGCATCCCCGCTCGTCGATGAGATGCACCGTCGCAGGGTGCGGGCGGAACACCACCACGCCCCGGTGGTACTTGGGAGACGTCACCGACCTGAGGTCGACGGCAAACCACGCCGACCACCGTAGCGTGTCGGGTTCGCCAACCGCGTCGCCAGACACGTCACGCGAGAGACGTGCCATCTGGCAAATCAAAAGGGCGCACTCTTACCGCGAGATGGCAAATCAAACCCACAAGCTCTGCTGACCACGACATGACATGGGTGATCAGTGTTGCTGCAGGCAAGGTGCATCATCGGAGCGGCATGGCACAACTTTGGGTCTCCATGTATGCATGTGTTGTAGATGAGGCAAGGTGAGGAGCAGATGGAGAGGAAGGGGAACGCGGGGATGAGGGACTAGATTGAGATAAATAGAGAGAGGAGGGCAGGCGAGAAACGCGCAGAGACATCAGATGGGAGGTCGATCCGCGTGACATGATGGGGAGGCCGATGGATGGCAGGCGGCAGGAACAAGAGGGAGGGAGTAATAGAGCGCCTGGTTTCGAGGAAGAGAACAAGACTCCAGAAGATGATCACCTTCCAGATTGCATTTGCCGAGGCACATAAAGGAACTCCTTGGAAGAAAGCTCGGTTAGGCCCTGCAAACAATATCCCATTTTGCAGGGCAGTGCCCTCCAACAACTTCAGAGCCCTTCCAAAGGAAGGCCCTGCAAATCTTGTCGATTTTCTTGAACACCCAAGGAGGAGGGTCAAGAGAATCAGGTTGAAGATTGAAATGCAGGTTAGGACAGACTGGACCAACACAAGATGACCACTCTGCGTTAACATTGTAGACCGCCACGATGCAAGACGCGACCTTATGATGTCCAATAATAATCTTTGAAGGTCCTCTTTACTAGCCCTTTTGCAGTTCAGTGAGTGAGCCTACAGCCGAGCATATTGCAACAGAATGTGGCTAGATAATCATCACATAGGATGGGTGAGCTTGAACTTTTGGATAAATTACAACTCAGTCCAGAAGCCCCTTTAAGGATTTCCAACAAAGAGTTCACGACCTGAACATCCACCGGGGAAGCCCGCACAAAAAGGATAACATCATCAGCAAACAGAGATAATGTTTGCGGAACAAGTCCAGGAGGAAACATGGTGAAAAGACCACAAAAATCTGCCTTAGAGATCACCCGGTCAATTTAGAGATGTGTGTTTAAGCTGTGAGGCTTGTTGCTGCAATTCAACGAAACTTTGTCACTGCTTCATCTACAAAATTTAAAGAACTGACCACATGGTGTAGGATAGGGCATTTCAAGCGAATGGCTTATCCACTGCAACAACTGGCCTTTGTCAACAATATAGACAATGGCACAAGTTAAGATTATATGAGTGAGTGCATTTTCGTTTCTCAGCAATCAAACAAGGAAATCCACAACTCTCCATCTACAATGGCACCAGTTGATACATATGAACATGCTCAAAGTCAGAATGCAAATAGACATTCAGGTTCAATTATGGGCCAACCAGCCAACGTCTCTCTTTTGTTTACTTATTAAGTCGGCCACACAATACAATACAATGCAAACTTTAACACGACAAGACCAACACCGGCGCTCAACGAAAAATAAACAGAGAAATATGATCCTCCTTTTTTGGAGCAGAGCATTTCCTTCCTGAGATATGCAAACAAGGCAGGCGCCCTTCCTTCCTTCTGCACAGCAAAATGCAAACTCGGGGTCTGATACATTATATAATAATACATACACCCAGCAGTAGAAATCTCTCTGCATACGTTGAAAGAAAGAAAGAATCTGCATCCAACCTTTGCATCGTCAAAACTATTTAAGCTCAGTTTTTTGTGATCAAGCAACAACACTGAGGGAAATCCAAGAAAAACAGCCCCCAAACCGACGGTGGCATTGGCACTAGCTAGCATGTAAAAACACACAGTACAATGTTCAATAGACAGCGAACTAAACTGCTCGCAGAAGCAGGCGCAGCCCAGGCCCCAGGCAGTGTGATCAAATTGGCTTCAACGATGGGGCTTTGGCGCAGCGGGCACTGACCTCCAGCTAGAAACAAGGAACTCACGGCTCAAGCCGTGTGCGCCCCAGCAAGCGGGCGCGAGGCTTAATCAGGCTCCATCTGGGCCTGTTGGAAGTACATAATTGTGAGCAACCATGTCTATTGAGCTAGTAGTATCTCCAGAGTTTTCCTAAGCACATGTACTTTCACCAACAGTAGTCACAATCATGTGAACTGATGATGAAGAAACAACGGTGTGAAGTTTGAATAGCTCAAGAAATGTACCTGATTTAGGAGTCCAATGCTAGCAACTTTGACCCCTTACCCCTTTCATCTCAGCTTCACATAAGACATTTATTTAAAATTGGGCTATTTAACTGCTTTCTTCTCCCAGTTCAGTCCATACTGCAGAAGCATAAAAGTTGGTTATTCTGTTATAACTGATATAAGATATCTCTCGAGCCCATTCTTATGTTCAAAGTTGACCCACCCATAATAACTTATATCAACCCGACATATCATATAAGATATCTTCTTCTGCTGCAGTGCCCTGCTTGAGGCGCTTGGCAAGACCACAGCCTGTAGGAGAAAATGACCGTCGTCATGCTTTTCCGTCATGTCCGATACGTTCAACGGATGTATACTCCCTGAGGAATGCAATGTGGGTGGAAATAAAACAAACAAAAAATGATCAGTCTACTGCACAAGCAATGTAATGCATCAAAGGAATGCAGGAAAGAGTAGAGTAGAGTAGCTCTTATTAAAGTAGCTTATAGCTAGCACACAGCGGTCTGCATTTTACTTAAGCTGTCCTACTTATGATGTGATTTGGCTCCAAGAAAGAAAGTGGCCGTGCAGTCAAAATTAAATGCGACTACTAAAAGGAAGAAGAGACCAACAACAGGGAAAGACCTCTCTATACATGTACTACACAAAGCACAGAGACCACTGTTGCCTTGGTTCTGACCCAAGAACCGTTCAGTCACTCACTACCTGGGCAATACAACACAGCTAGAGATGCCCAACAAGTCCTCCATCCTACACTGTTGGTGGTTCATCATTAACTATCTACAAAACTTAAGCTTCCAGGTTGAGACTCCAATCAACGCCCATGAAAAACAGCACAAACCCATTCGATTTGTGGACCAACATCACACAGGCCAAAGTAGACCAACGTCCAAATCCTTCATACTACTACTCCTACTGACAAATCAAAACAATTAAACACTACAGACGGCCCTGCTGGTCTCAGGTCGTGGCATCATTGAGACTTACTTCCAGGTATACAAAACTTCATACTGGGCGAACCACGGCTACTTTCTCAGTCCTTGAGTTGTTGATCTACAAAGGAAAGCAACGTCAGATTCGAGACTAGCTGCCAACACTACATGATGTTTGACTGGAATACATAGTAGACAAGTCAGAGTGAGTACTTACAGTTCCACCACTAGTTAGCCAAGCTTCACATGTAAATAGTTGAGCAGTAAGTAAATCCTCGGCATTGATCACCATCTTGATTCACTGTTCAATGATCAGAACAAAATCGATTTTACTTGTATTCAGTAGTGATTGGCACATAAAAATAGAAAATCACAGAACTGATGGAACACTGAAAACTGTGTGTCTCTATTATATTCAGTACAGGAGACTAGAAACTTTGAACAGTGACTGAAAACTGTAATAGCTAAAAAAAGGTAATCTTCTCATAGCTCAGAACTGAAAAAAATAATGAATAGGACGTCACTGGATGCATCTACTTACCGCAGCAATTCAAGTCTGAGCAACGCCATGAGGGGACAGGCTTCAGAATTACCACCTAGCTCCAGGCTACAATTCTGCTAGGCAATTTGTCATTTTGCTTCTTCTTGCAGTACTACACAGTGTATGGCTTGGAGGCATATTGGGCGAACCGCAGCTACTTGTTTCTCGTTGTCCACGAGTGGTTCATCTACAAAACAAAGCAACATCATGACTAAGACTAGCTACCAACAGTTGCTGAAACACATAACAGATCAGTCTCAGAGCGAGGAACTTACAGTGCAATCACTTATTAGGCAAGTTCATATTGAGCAGCAAGTGAATCCCTCACATTAATCAACATCCTTATTCACTAACTGTTGACTGATCGAACAAATTGCTTTACTTGTATTGGGTAGTCCTGGGAACATAGAAAAAGAGATCACACAATTGATTCAACACTATGTCTCTGGTCAACATAGGAGACTAGAAAGATGGAACACTGAAAACTGTTATAGCTACAATATAGGAAATAAGTAATCTTCTCATAGCTCAAAACTGAAAAACGATGAATAGCTTGCAATACGCATCTTAGTGAAACCAAGCAAGAGAAATAAAAGTTGAGTTGCATTGTGGCTTTTGATGGATGTGCGGTCTGCATCAGAAACTACGACCGGACCACCGAACCATGGAATTTCATCCGAGGTTAAAATCCTACAGAGGAAAAAACACGCACGCACACATGGCTAGCCCTGACCTGCTGTAGTTTAAGTGTTTAACTAGCAGCAGAGCAAACACCTGGCCTGTGTAGCAGCCAATGAAATTTTCTGGTACCATCAGTTGCTGTGTGCCTTTCATGTTCGCCAGTTAAGTTAGTTGCCCAGCAGCAGAATAGAAGCAAGTATATATACCCTATTTTCTTCCTCAACATGTATATAATATAGGTCAGATCATTCAGTGCATAGTTGTTGTACACTCCCTCCATCCCAAAATAAGTGTCTCAAACTTAGTACAACTTTGCACTAAAGGTAGTACAAAGTTAACGTGGTTTTAGCAATACACTGTGGTTCAGGAACTTGAATCATTTAAATTACTAGAGCGCTACATATCAAAACAGAGGAGCCCCAAGCTTATCTAAAAGAACAACTCTGAACCATCGTCCCATCATAGACACAAGAACATATATCTTCAATTCTTTTCATGGTTTTGCCTCGGTGGTTCTACCCACTCAGATAGAAAAGACATGATTTTTTGAACCCCAAATCAATAGGTGATGTGGAAGCATGCATGTGCAGAAAAATATACTCCCTCCGTTCCAAAGTAAGTGTAGATATAGAAGATAAAATCAGATGTACAAACATAGCTGCTCTGCCAAATAGGCTTGGTAGTAAACAACCATAGGTTTAGAGATGCAAATATACAACTACATACTACTAACATGGTTTAGAGATGCAAACATAACTGTGCTTTCAAGAACAGATATGCAAAAACAATCACTCATGTTCCACAAAAATGCCAAGAGAAGTGGACTTCCTTTTTATTTCTCTTTATAGTGCCCACATATAATAATACATAGCTTATATTACTCGAACATGGTTTGCATAAAACATGTCAAACAGCTTTACATCCAGAACACTACAGGAGAAAATGTCTGGAGATGCTTAGACACTACATAGGAGTTAGTGTGGTGGCGCGTGGTTTGCAGTTCTCCCCTACGATCATACTTAAGACCAAACGTGCTCATGTGGAGCACACAGCCATCACGGTCACCAAAGGCGCACTTAAACTCCACTCCCTCGCGTAGCGCAAACTCCACAAGGCAAAAGCAGAGGTAACAAGTACATGCATTGCAAGCAAGCTACTGAATTAGAAACTGAAAAGAAATAAAAATACAATAGAATGACATAAGAGACATAGATATATATCAAAGAATAGAACTGAAAAGATGTCAAAAGAAAAGAACAACTCTAAACCATCGTCCCATCATAGACACAAGAACATATATCTTTATTTCTTTTCATGGTTTTGCCTCGGTGGTTCTACCCACTCGGATAGAAAAGACATTATTGTTTGAACCCCAAATCAACAGGTAATGTGGAAGCATGCATGTGCAGAAAAATATACTCCCTTCATTCCAAAATAAGTTTAGATATAGAAGATAAAATCAGATGTACAAGCATAGCTGCTCTGCCAAATAGGCTTGGTAGTAAACAACCATAGGTTTAGAGATGCAAAAATACAAGCTACGTATATACTACTAACATGGGTAGAAGCACAATGAATTGTCTTAAAAAATAACCATAGCCTTGCGCCATACAGAGTCATTTGATGAAGTTGTTAATCACCATATACTAACCTGATTGTTATTTGTTTCTTTCTTCGTGAACATATATGACTAGACACTATTAGCTGCACAAGTTTTCCAATTTTTGCCAGAACTGGGATTGGCAATACTTAACAGATTTGCCACCATTTACTTCTTTTTTGTGTACTCATAGATGATTTAATTTTGCCGTAAGAAAACTCTAATTTCTCCTTAATGGAAAGGCAGAGCTTCTGCCATGTTTCTTCAAAATAAGAAAATAATTTCAGTGTCTATTATGATATTACAATAGAATTTCACCATCCATATTTAACATAGTGTTATTGCAGGAGCAAAAGACAGACCCACTTTTAGTTTTTGTAATGTGTGATCATCAAGAACAGATATGCAAAAATAATCACTCATGTTCCCCAAAAATGCCAAGAGAAGTGGACTTCTTTTTTATTTCTCTTTATACTGCCACATATAATACATAGCTTACTTTACTCTCGGACATGGTTTGCATAAAACATGTCAACGAATAGCTCTACATCCAGAACACTACAGGAGAAACTGTCTGGAGATGCTTAGACACTACAAAGGAGTTAGTGTGGTGGCGCGTGGTTTGCAGTTCTCCCCTACGATCATACTTAAGACCAAACGTGCTCATGTGGAGCACACAGCCATCACGGTCACCAAAGGCACACTTAAACTCCACTCCCTCGCGTAGCACAGACTCCACAAGGGAAAAGCTGCCGTCGCCCATGTACGCGAGACTGGGCCTCGCAAATGCCAGCCGCCTCTCCGGGTCCTTGTGGAACAGCTTCTCCTTGGTCACCTTCCACTCCAGCTCCACCGCACTTGTGCTGCTGCGGGAGGCGACCTCACAGGAGCATATATACCCGTCCTTATGAAGCCCGACCCATGCGTCTAGCCCGTCGGCGTAGTAGGCTTGTCCTTGGAACGGTAGAGCCCAATCCCCATGCAACCTCCACTCGGAAGTCCTGGTGTCGAAGGAGAAGGTGCCCTTTGGAAGATGATGATAGCGTATGTCATGCGCAGACATGAATATGGTGTGCCCGTCCGGGTGCAGCGCGTAAGAGGTGATCACGTCGTCCATGGCGAATGGTGGCGGCGAGGGCACACTTTTCCAGGACCACCTCATGGTTGGGCTCGGCCACGGCTCGTCCTTGTCCATTGGCGCCCACGACATGGCCTCGAAGGAGTGCTGCTCATGGACATGGCGATGCGTCAACGCGTACAGCGTGCCGTCGGCGGCCACGGTGAAGGTGGTCGTATCGATGAGTCGAACCGGTGGACGGGGACCCATGGTGAGCCCAGCCGTCTCGGTGTCGAACACGAGGGCGGGAGTGTGTGGACAGCATGGGTTGGTGGTGATGAAGATGTCGCTGCCCATGGCGGTGAAGTCCATGTGAAGACGTTTTACCGGTGCGGCTAACCGGAGGGCAGCAGGGTCAGGGAACCCATGGTGCAGGTCGGTGGTGGTGTCCTGCAAGGCGTCCACGTCGATCTTGTGGATGCTGAAGCTGAAGCCCTTGTGCCAATCATCCAGCACCAGGTAGAGGTGCTTCTTTGGCACACGCCGTGGCCTTTTTCCGGTGCGGCCGCCGTTGGGTTCAGAGTGGTGACGCTTAGACATGTCTCGTTCAATCGATCTTCCGGCCTTTACTGGATCTAAAGATTGATTTTTTGATTCTGATGATGGTTACGAGGTTGCTAGTACAGGAGAAGAAATCTATAGACAAACGGAAGTGCAAGGAGATGGCAATGGGAATCCAGATCTAACCTGGCGATGAAATGAGAGGTCTTCGAATCCCTCCTCATATTTATGAAGTGAGAGGCTCGGGCCGACTCCCAGCTGGGCTCGGATTGCAGACCCCGAGACGGAGCAGAACCACCATGACGAACGCCCTAGAAGAGAGCCACAAGGGAGGGGAGCCGAATCAGGAGTTAAATCGGGATTGAAAGGAAGAAGGGGTCACCGCCGTGGTCGTCGGAGGAGTCGCCGCGGCGCTCGTGCTCCACTCCCGTGGAAAATCTGGAGTTGCCGGACCGCCCGTGTGGCTAGAAGGCAGTGGAGACGCGCCGCCCCTCTCGTGGTCGCCGAGATCTTGCTGTGGCCGTGCCGACCCTCCCGTGGTCCACGAGATGTTGGTGTGGCCGGCGGCGCTCCGCCCTTCCTCTGCTCTCCTCATTTTTTTTAGCGCGTTGCCTCCACGAGTTCTGCGCGCGGCAGTGCGGCTCGGCCCATTGCGAGGGACAGCCTAGGCGCACACATGGTCCCGTTCCGGGATCGAGCCTGTTTTTTTGTTTTCCTTGACAGAGTAAAATAAAATCTCTCAAAAATCTTCTCTAACACAAACAGTACATATTAAAAGATATTCATGAATTTTTTCGAAACTTCACGGATTAAAAATGTTCATGCATTTTAAATAACTTCCATGAATTTCCAAAAAATCCAAAAATACTCTAAATTTTAAATAAATTCAAAAAATCTAAAAATAGTAAAAAAACCTCCCTGGATTTTTAAAAAATTGTACATAATTTTTTTTTAAAGTACTTGTTTTGTTTTATATTAAAAAATTCTCATGAATTTTTAAAATATTACATGTTAGTTGTTACGCCTGTCCCCGCTATTCCTTGCTCTATGTATGGATTTGTTTTTTGAAAACACAGTACAAACACAGACGCGAGTCTTGAGATTGACGAAATCAGCACAAACGCCTCACCATCAAGGGAAATGTGGTTTGATCCCTGTTAGGATAGGGGTACAATTACCCTCCTAATCATTCAATTACATATTGATTCTTGTAGGGAATAATATTTTGCCGTGATATTCTAAGCATTACCATCATGGAATTTCTATTCTTCGCTCCTAGCAAAGAATACTATACTAGTGTTCTCGTGCAAACCACATACTAGTTGTTGTCTTTGCCGGCCCAGTTCTGCTTCGTCCCATCCCACATCATGTTGTTGGTTTTCACGCTACAACGGTTTTACTGTGTTTCTTCAAACTAGTAATGTGTAGTTGCAATGTATGTTGATATTAGAGAGTATATGAAATTAGGTAGCATAGTTGATATTACGCAGTATATTAATTGCATGTAAATATTATGTAGGATATTATTTGCGTATTAATTATGTGATTAGTGTCGATACTGATATTTGATATGATATTAATTGTACGCTAGACATGTTGAGCACTCGCCGGGGCAGTCTAGGTCACTAGATTGACCTGGCTTGATGGTCAAGATTAGTTGCATCTGCCTCTATAGGTATGCTTATATTGATATAGATATAGAACATAGTGATATTTTTTGAGGTGCAACGGCTGGCATGTTGTCATGAAAGTGGTCTGAAAAACATGAAACTTGGCATGTTGCCATGACATGGCATCAATGGGCTACGGTCAAATTTTCAACTATTTTTTTTAGAAATGTTGTGATGTAAGCTGCTTAGAAATTGGAGCATCCCAAGGGAAGAATTGTAGTTTTGGGAGGGAACGTGCAAGGTGTGAGGAAACCAAGCTGGCCCAGTTCATAAGGTTAGTGGCAATCAACTTGTGTCGGATTTCGGGTTTGGTAAAACCCTTGAGGTTCGAACACTGGGGTGCGCATAAAGATCTCTCCCCCTCTCTAGCTCGCGCACTCTACGATATCACGGCCTAGCTCGACGAACCCAAAGAACATGAGACACAAGATTTATACTGGTTCGGGCCACCGTTGTGGTGTAATACCCTACTCCAGTGTGGTGTGATGGATTGCCTCTTGGGCTGAGGATGAACAGTTACAAAGGAAGAACAACCTCGCGAGGTGAGGTGTTCTTGTGCTTGGTGAACTTGAGTGGCTGTGGTGCTCTGGATCCGATCTTGGTCTCCCCCTCTATGGTGGTGGCTAGTCCTATTTATAGAGGCCCTGGTCCTCTTCCCAAATATTGAGCGCGAAGGGATCCCACAACGGCCAAATTCGAAAGGAGACAACTAGTACAAGCTATCCTGACAAAAGTAGTCTTCGCCTGCCAAAGGCTCTGGTGGTGACGCCGTCTTGGGCTCCACGGTGACCTCCGTCCTGCCGTCCTGCTGGTCTTGGTCTTGTTGCACCGATATGGAAACCTTTGCCTGATGCCTCGGGACTCCTGGTCTGCGCTTGCCCCTTTAGCACCAAAGAGGAAACGAGGACATTGCACGCGCTGGCGCCTGCCTGGCGCCCGCCTGGTTCGAGTCGTCATGGCTTGCGTCACAGGAACCTCGCGAGATGTCCCTTGCCTTGATCTCTCCGCCCCTCGGGAGCCAGCCTGGTGAGGCCGCCCCTGAGGAGGTCTTGCGTCGTCCGCCTCGCGAGGCTTAGCCCCTCGTGAGGGTCTTGAATGTTTACTGGTGAAGATGGGCCGTACAGGGCCGCTGGTGGAGCCACGCTGCGGGCCGCTGGTAGGCAAGTCTGGGGACCCCCATTCCCAGAACGCCGACAGTAGCCCCCGGGCCCAAGGCGCGCTCGGGCTTGGCTTCGAGGCGAAGCCACAGGGCAAGCACGGAGCGCCGCGGGACCCAATAGCCCGCGGCCGCGGTGGCGCGTGGCGACTGATTGGACGTGGGCGTCTCCGCTTCCCCACGCAGCCTCGGCAACTGCCCGACTGACAAAAGGCCGGTGCGGGGAACGCTTGCCTTCATTGCCTTCCTCCGCCTTGCTCCAGATCCCCTCTCCTGCTCCTCGCTTCCGAAATCTCCAGATCTGCTCCGATCTCCTTCCGAGCTTCCGACCAATGGCGCCCCAAAAGAGCAAGGTTGATTCGCCACCCGCCTAGTACGAGCCGGCTCTGGAGGCGCCTGCTACCTATTGAGCACTGCGTTGGCTTTCCCTTGAAGTGGAAAGGATGATGCAGTAAAGCAGCGTAAGTATTTCCCTCAGTTTTTGAGAACCAAGGTATCAATCCAGTAGGAGGCCACGCACGAGTCCCCCGCACCTACACAAACAAATAAATCCTCGCAACCAACGCGATAAGGGGTTGTCAATCCCTACACGGTCACTTACGAGAGTGAGATCTGATAGATATGATAGGATAATATTTTTGGTATTTTTTATGATAAAGATGCAAAGTAAAATAAAAGCAAAATAAAAGGCAATGGAAATAGCTTGTTGTTGGAAGATTAATATGATGGAAAATAGACCCGGGGGCCATAGGTTTCACTAGTGGCTTCTCTCAAGAGCATAAGTATTACGGTGGGTGAACAAATTACTGTTGAGCAATTGACAGAATTGAGCATAGTTATGAGAATATCTAGGTATGATCATGTATATAGGCATCACGTCCAAGACAAGTAGACCGACTCCTGCCTGCATCTACTACTATTACTCCACACATCGACCGCTATCCAGCATGCATCTAGAGTATTAAGTTCATAAGAACAGAGTAACGCTTTAAGCAAGATGACATGATGTAGAGGGATAAACTCATGCAATATGATATAAACCCCATCTTGTTATCCTCGATGGTAACAATACAATACGTGCCTTGCTGCCCCTACTATCACTGGGAAAGGACACCGCAAGATTGAACCCAAAGCTAAGACTTCTCCCATTGCAAGAAAGATCAATCTAGTAGGCCAAACCAAACTGATAATTCAAAGAGACTTGCAAAGATAACCAATCATACATAAAAGAATTCAGAGAAGATTCAAATATTGTTCATAGATAAACTTGATCATAAACCCACAATTCATCGGTCTCAACAAACACACCGCAAAAGAAGATTACATCGAATAGATCTCCACAAGAGAGGGGGAGAACATTGTATTGAGATCCAAAAAGAGAGAAGAAGCCATCTAGCTAATAACTATGGACCCGAAGGTCTGAAGTAAACTACTCACACATCATCGGAGAGGCTATGGTGTTGATGTAGAAGCCCTCCGTGATCGATGCCCCCTCCGGCGGAGCTCCGGAACAGGCCCCAAGATGGGATCTCTTGGGTACAGAAGGTTGCGGCGGTGGAATTAGGTTTTTGGCTCCGTATCTGGTAGTTTGGGGGTACGTAGGTATATATAGGAGGAAGAAGTACGTCGGTGGAGCAACATGGGGCCCATGAGGGCGGAGGGCGCGCCCTGGGGGGGTAGGCGCGCCCCCTACCTCGTGTCCTCCTGGTAGCTTTCTTGACGTAGGGCCAAGTCCTCTGGATTACGTTCGTTCCGAAAATCACGTTCCCGAAAGTTTCATTCCGTTTGGACTCCGTTTGATATTCTTTTTTTGCGAAACTCTGAAATAGGCAAAAAACAACAATTCTGGGCTGGGCCTCTGGTTAATAGGTTAGTCCCAAAAATAATATAAAAGTGCATAATAAAGCTCAATAATGTCCAAAACAGAATATAATATAGCATGGAACAATCAAAAATTATAGATACGTTGGAGACGTATCAGCGCCTAATGTCTCTGCGAAGAACCTTGCTGCCACGCGCCTGCTGATGACGGGGGAGAACAATGAGAAGGGGGAGACCCAGCTCCGGGCTGGCTCCGCTGTGCCCGAAGCTCCGAAGAGCTCCTTCTACCCCTTCTTCATGAGTAGCGTCGTCACCGGCCTCGTTCCCCCCTTCTCCGACTTCTTCTACGCAGTCCTCCGACACTATGGTTTACAGGATCTTCATCTCCATCCCAACTTCGTTCTTCTCTTGTCCATCTTTGCCTTTTACTGTGAGGCGTACGTCGGGGTGATGCCTTCCGTTGCACTGCTGCACCACTTCTTCTACCTCCTGATCAATGACGGCCACACCACGGGGTGCGCCAACTTCATCGCAGCCGGCAAGGGTAATGCAATTTCGAAGACCGGGAAGAAGGCCGATGGCTTCAGGAGCAAGTGGTTATGATGGATGCCAAGTGTGTCCATCCACGGCTGAAACTGCCGACGGGGATGCCCCGGCCTGATGAGGGGTGGTCCCGCGCGAAGCTTACTGACGATCGGGCGAAGTTGGTGATGGAGAAGATGAACGCCGACCTATGGCCGGGCAACGCGAAGGCGGCAAAACTGACGAGGGCTATGCTCCTGAAGGAATTCTTGGCGCAAAGGGTGGCTCCTCTCCAGGCGCGCACGCGCCCCCTGTGGACGCTTGTGGATGAAGAAGACAAGCTCCGCTTGAGTCTGAAGGCCTTGTCCGACGAGGAGCTGGCCGTGGCCCTCCGTCTCCTGGTCGGAGACGACCAAGAGTATCCACCGAATCCCCATGCTCCCTTGTTCCTCCGGAAGGACGGGGCGCAGGTTGTGGCCGCCATGCCCACCTTTGACGGGCGCGGCCTGGTGCCGCGAGCGCCTTCTGAGGTTCCTGTGGTGACGGCGACGGTGGACGTGTCTTCTAGTGATTCCCGTAGGACGGAGAGGAGGAGGAGGAGGACGAGGAGCGCGACTCGGAGGCAGCCTACGAGGAGATGGGGGAGACCTCCCCCTTGCGCAAGGCCGACATCCTCCGCCTCCTGCCTGACGATAATGGCGAGGTCGACATCCTCCCAGAGAAGGGGGAGCCGCCCGTGGTTCCGACGAAGGGCAGGTCGGCGCTGCTCTCCCGGGATGACGCTCCTGCCTCACCGCCGCCTGGAGTTGCTTCCGGCCCAGCTGCTGCCCCTGCTTCTGCTCCCGGAGCTGGCGCGCCCGCTCCTCGGGCCGCGAAGCTCTCCGGCTTCAAGCTCCCGAAGCGAAGGGACTATGGCGCGGTGGACCAGTAAGTGTTCTCACCCTGCCTTGTTCTTGCTTCTGGTGCTTGTCCTTGACTCTTCTTCTTTGTTGCGCAACTAGACCGACGCCTGCGGCGAAGAGGAGAAGGGAGGGCGAGGTGGTGCTGCTTGAGCCCAGATCGCCTCCTACGGCCGCACCCCTCTCCATGAGTAAAGGCGGAGACGGCGCTCGTGCTTCTCCAGCCCGATCATCCTCGCGAGGCTGGGTGGAGCATCCTCGGGAGGGGTCAGCCCCCAAGGCCCCGCCGACTCCGGAGGTGCCAGCGTCCGGCTCGGGCGCTGGGCTCAGGGGCCTCTAGCCTCCCAGGCCATGGTGACGCCGCCGCCTCCTCCTTCCTCTTCTGCTGTGCTGCTGACCCCAGGTTCCTCCGCCTGTCCTGACGTCCTGGAGCGGGCTCTTTCTGCGATGGCCCTGCTGCGAGAAGACCTTCAGGGCTCCGACCGTCGCCTGGTGACCAGACGCCTGGAACTGGTTTCTGGCTGGCTGCGTTCTGACGCATCCGTCTGGGTGGCGCTGAGCCAAGCTGCTGCTGACTCCGAGAAGGACAGGGAGGTCGTCGCCCAGGCTGTGGCCGCCCGCAAGGTGGCGCAGAAGGACGCCAAGGCCGCCCAAGACCACTGCCGGTCGCTGGCGGCCGAGCTGGAGACCGTGCGGAGGGAGCACCCAGAGGAAGCCCGAGGCCGCAAGGCGAAGGAGGAGAAGATGAAAGCCCGAGAGGATGCCGTTAAGGATCGCGATGCCGAACTGGAGCAGTTGGCGAAGGCGCATGCCATAGAGCGCGGCCGGCTGGAGGAGATGAAGCAGAAGCTGAGGGCGGAGAAGGCCGAGCTTGACGGCATGGCGAAGGTCCTGACTGAGGACCGCACGGCCTTCCAGCTCCTTGAAGAGAAGGCTCCGACGGCGCTGAAGTCGCTCTACGAGAAGGGCTTGGAGGAGCCGCTAGTTGCCGACGACGGGTACCCCAACCAGCTGGTTCCTTTTTTGATTGATGCGCTTGAGGACGTCGTGAGCGGCATCGGCCCCATGGCAGAGGGAGAAGCTCGCGTTCTCTCCTCGGCTGCGCTGACGCGCATCTTTAGCCATCTCCACCTTCGTGATCCCTCCGCCCGCCTTGACGAGCTGCTGGAGCCTGTGAAAGACGAGCATTACGAGGCCGCTGCTGCAGCTGTGAAGGGTCAGGTGGAGGCCCTGTTGAAGAGGTTCCGCGCCTTCGCTCCCGCACCGCCGACCGGCGGTGACACCGATCCCGCAACTCCGGCTGGTGGTGCAGGTGAAGGCGACGTCGTTGGAGAAGAAGCATCTCTTGCAAGCGACGGCGGCGTCCAGGGATGACTAGGCGACCTGCTGGCGGCTCCTTTCCTGTTTTGACTTCTGCAGTATGCACCATGCCTCGTGGAGGCGTTAAACTCTCGTTTGATTTCAGGGGAACAATATGTCCTGTAATATTTGCTTTGAGATTCTGTGATTTCCTTTCTATTTGCTTTATGTTCTACGTCGGCAGGGCCCGACCCCTCGCATACCTCAGTCGCCATTGGGCCGACCGGATCACCAGGACGGACCAAGGAGTGAGGGGCTACGTGATCAGTTAGGCTCCTGAGTCGCGATGCTCAGGAGTCCCCCTTGATGCGCAAACAACTTATAAAAAGGAGATCTAGGAGTAGGTCTAGTGTTCTACGTCGGCAGGGCCCGACCCCGCGCATACCTCAGCCTCCATTGGGCGACCGGATCACCAGGACGGACCAAGGAGTGGGGGGGCTACGTGGTCAGTTAGGCTCCTGAGTCACGATGCTCAGGAGTCCCCCTTGATGTTCAAACGACCTTCGTACCTTGGCTCCGCTTGGGAGGGTGCGCGACGACCAGGTCCGAGGGACCTGGCAGGGTGGCGTACGCATGGGCGTGACCCGAGCGCAGCCCCCGTGGCCAGCCCCCTCGCGCGACTCTCCCGAGGGGAGGTGTTGCGATGAGGCCGGACATCGAGCTCGGAGGCTCCCTGAGGTTGATACTGCCGTGAGGCCGCCCTCAGTTGTTTATCACCAGGACGGACCATGGCGCTTCCGCACTTGCACGGGCATAGCCGCTCCTCGGCACTGTCGACTGCCAGCACGGAGCATGGTGCTTCCACTGGTACGTGGGATGGGACTCCCTACTGCGGAGAGCCCCCGGGGCGTGTACAGCCCCGCCCTGACATGTGGCTTGCACGGTAGGGCTAGACGAGGTGTATCTGGGCACTCGTGAGTCAGCACGGGACTCACGAGGCCCTACCTCAAGGCGGGTGGCGCCTGGTCTTGATTCTTGATGGCTGCGGCGTTCCTGCGAGATGGTTAGACAACCCGCGCCGAGTGGATTTCCTGAGGCTATCGCACGAGAAGGCCAAGCACCAATGACCCCAGGAGGTGACGTGAACGGGGCCGGCCCGCTAGACAGAGCTCGGCCGTTGGGTTTATCAACGCTGCAGGGACGGGCCCGAGCACAGACGTCGTGCCTAGCCTTCTAATGCGACGGATCCTGAAGAAAGACAATCGGCGCGCGGCTCCCATGGTAGGTGACAATCAAGCAGGTGATAACCATAGATAGATTATGCATGAAAAGCAACTAGCTTAGGAAAATGCGAGAACGATACATGCCACTGGGTTGGACCCGAGCGGCCTGGGGTTGATGCAGCCCGAGGGGCGCTCCCAGCAGAGTGAACTGAAGATGCAAGCGGATACATGCCGCAGGGACAGACCCATGCGGCCTGGCGATGATGCAGCCCAGGGGGCGCTCCTAGCTGAACGAACTTGAAAAGATGTCACTTGGTTTGTGTGCCGAAGGAGTGTTGGGGCAGCTGAAGAGACGTAGCGAAGAAGTCGCTTCTCACGAGCCCCCGAGGTCCTGAGCCTCGGGAGGCTCTGGAGGCTCAGGTGGCCTCCAGAGGACCGTCTCCATCTCCGCCAGGACCGCGTGGTGCCTGGCCTCCTGACCTGCCAGGATGCTCCGCAGATTGCGCTGGAAGGCGGAAGCCACGCTCGGCAGGCCGAAAGGCATGCGAACGTAGCTGTGAGGCGGGCCCTCACACCAGCCAGCGCGTGAAGGCCAGAAGCGCTCCTGAGATGCGGCCCTGTTGAGCCCTGGGATGTCGATGCAGACACGCAGCTCACCACCCTCGCCTGGGTGGGGAGTGACGCCAGGTGGGCGACGGTCGCCGCGTATTGCTCTTGCTTCCTGAAGCTCCTGAGATGCCTTGGTGATGAACTCCTGAGCGCCGGGCGCTCCTCGCCCGGTGTCCTCTTGAGGGAAACATGCCGCGAAGCACGCCTCCACGTGGTGCCCGAGTGCCTCCCTTGTGATGTTGGCCAGGTCCAAGGCCCTCGAGAAGAGAGCCCCCGAGCCCTGCCCGAGGAGGGCGCCGGCGCGCCTCCCTATGCGAGGGAAGGAGGTGCCCCAGGAGCTGGCGCGGATCCTGGAGTGGCGCCGCTGGAGGTGCCGCTCCCTTGAGGCCCAGTGCGGAGTAGCTGCTTCTTCTTCTTGGGGTTGGCCTCAGGAGGGTACTGCGCACCCGCGTTGTCAGGGTCCTCGATTGATGCAACTTGGAAGGCGCGCTCGAGGAAGCACACCGCGTCTCTTTCTTCATAGGGGACCGGGATGATTCCGCCGCTTCCCGACATCTTGAGGACGTTTTAGCCATGGTGGGTGACTGCCATGAATTTGGCCAGTGCTGGGTACCCGAGGATGCATGGTGTTGTACGGCAGGCGGATGTGGGTGACATCGAAGTCGACGAGCTCGGTGTGGTAGTTGTCGCGCTGACCGAAGGTGACAGGGAGGCGAACTTGCCCTATCGGGGTGGTGGAGCCGTCTGTCACTCCTGAGAAATGCTTGGTGGGCTGGAGCTGATCATATGTCACTTGAAGGCTGTCGAACGTTTCGACGGACAGGACACTGAGTACTGCGCCACCGTCGATGAGGGTCTTGGTGACTTGGACATTGCTGACGACGGGCGAACAGAGCATCGGGAGGACGCCAGCGGTTGCCGCGCATTTGAGATGGTCCGCCGAGCTAAAGGTGATGACGTACTTGGACCACCTGAGCGGGCGCTTAGCCTCGACCTTGGGGAGAGCTGCATTCACTTCGCGGGAGAACTGCTTGAAGATGCGCTGGAAGGCTGGGGCCTGAGCGCCACCCAAGATGCAGGCGATGGCGCGCGGTTCCTGGAAGCCCCCAGCCCCTTCGTCCTGTTGGTGGTCATCGTTCCTTCTTGGCGGCGGCAGCGGAGGGAGACCAAGGTTGCCCTGAGGACGATCCTCACGAGGCCGGTCCCTCCAGGCGCCCTCACGAGGCTGGTCCTGCCAACGGTCCTCGCGAGGCTGGTCGTGCCACTCTTGGCGGGGCCCACGGTCGTCCCAACGTCCTCCACCTCGTCCACCTCCTCGGCCGTAGCCCCGGTCGTTGCGCTTGGGGCGTCGACCGAAGCGTCCATCTCGAATGGTCCTGAGCTCTTGACAATCGTTGGTGTTGTGCGTGCGCAAGTTGTGGAAGGCGCAGAACATACGGCTGCCCTTGGACGACTCGAGAAGATCTCATCCGCGAGACGCCCCTCCTCAGCCCTTGCACACTTGGTTGCTATGTTGAACAGCTTCAATGTCATGCACAGTTCCTCATGGATGGCGAGCTCCTCCTTCATCTTGATGTTGCGGACGCCGTCGGAAAATGCTGAGATGATGTCCTCGTCCGCCACCTTGGGGATCTTGATACGCGCGCTATTGAAGCGCTGGATGTACTTCTGCAAGGTTTCTCCTGGTTGTTGCTTGATGCGGCGCAGGTCACCCGTGACCGGGGGATGGTCGCGAGTGCCCTGGAAGTTGGCGATGAAGCGGCTGCGCATCTCATCCCAGGAGGAAATCGAGCCTAGGGGCAGGTTCAGGAGCCATGAGCGGGCGCCGTCCTTGAGAGCCATCGGAAACCAGTTCGCCATGACCTTTTCGTCGCCATTGGCCGCCTCGATGCTCAGCTCGTAGAGCTGCAGAAACCCCGCAGGATCGGGGGTGCCGTTGTAGCGAGGAGGCAGATCCGGCTTGAACTTGCCTGGCCAGACGACGCTACACAGCTCAGGAGTGAAGGCACGGCAGCCCACCGTGGCCACCGGGGCCCGCCGTGGAGGTGGAGCTTGACCTTGGCATCCCTGTGCCGCCACGGCAAGTGGCACATGGCCCTGCCGCAGCAAGCGATCCTGACGTGGTGGTGCTGGAAGCGGTGGAGCATCTTCTTGCGGACGGGGAACCACTTGGTAACTTCTTTCTTCATGCGCGGGCACACGGCACGGCGGATCACGCCGCTGGGCCGCGCATCTTGGAGCGAGGACGCCGTCTTGACGCGGGGGAGGCTGAAGCGCTCCCTGAGCCGCGCGCCTCGGCGCGAGGGCGCCATCTTGGTGCTAAGGGGGTGGAGGCGCTCCGTGAGCCACATCGCCCGCAGCCGGGGGCGGGCGAGGCAGCGAGAGGGATGGTGCTAGAGAGCCCTCCGCGTCGCTGACGAGCTCGGCGATGCGGTCCAACCAGTCCTCGTAGAGGTCATCGACCGGGCGGTAGCGCAGGAGCTCGCGTGCCATGAGCAGCGTGGCTTGCGCGTCCGTGGGGGCGCGGCGAGCGTGAGACGATGACACGGCCGGAGTCAGCGACGGGGTGGCGGTGCGACCGTCTTGATACGTCTCCATCGTATCTACTTTTCCAAACACTTTTGCCCTTGTTTTGGACTCTAACTTGCATGATTTGAATGGAACTAACCCGGACTGACACTGTTTTCAGCAGACTTTCCATGGTGTTATTTATGTGCAGAAACAAAAGTTCTCGGAATGACCTGAAACTCCACGGAACGTCTATTTGGAAAGAATAAAAAATCCTTGCAAAAAATGAAGACCGGGGGGCCCACACCCTAGCCACGAGGGTGGGGGCCGCGCCCCCTATCTCGTGGGCCCCCTGGAGCTCCTCCGACCTCAACTCCAACTCTATATATTTGCTTTCGGGGAGAAAAAAAAATCAGAGAGAAGGATTCATCGCGTTTTATGATACGGAGCCGCCGCCAAGCCCTAAAACCTCTCGGGAGGGCTGATCTGGAGTCCGTTCGGGGCCCGGAGAGGGGAATCCGTCGCCGTCGTCATCATCAACCATCCTCCATCACCAATTTCATGATGCTCACCGCCGTGCGTGAGTAATTCCATCGTAGGCTTGCTGGACGGTGATGGGTTGGATGAGATCTATCATGTAATCGAGTTAGTTTTGTTAGGGTTTGATCCCTAGTATCCACTATGTTCTGAGATTGATGTTGCTATGACTTTGCTATGCTTAATGCTTGTCACTAGGGCCCGAGTGCCATGATTTCAGATCTGAACCTATTATGTTTTCATGAATATATGTGAGTTCTTGATCCTATCTTGCAAGTCTATAGTCACCTACTATGTGTTATGATCCGGCAACCCCGAAGTGACAATAATCGGGACCACTCCCGGTGATGACCATAGTTTGAGGAGTTCATGTATTCACTATGTGCTAATGCTTTGTTCCGGTACTCTATTAAAAGGAGGCCTTAATATCCCTTAGTTTCCGCTAGGACCCCACTGCCACGGGAGGGTAGGACAAAAGATGTCATGCAAGTTCTTTTCCATAAGCACGTATGACTATATTCGGAATACATGCCTACATTACATTGATGAATTGGAGCTAGTTCTATGTCACCCTATGTTATGATTGTTACATGATGAACCGCATCCGGCATAATTCTCCATCACCGATCCAATGCCTACGAGCTTTTCACATATTTTTCTTCGCTTATTTTCTTTTCCGTTGTTACTGTTACCATCACTACAAAACACCAAAAACATTACTTTTGCTACCGTTACTTTCGTTACCGTTACTTCCATATTACTTTGCTACTAAATACTTTGCTGCAGATACTAAGTTATCCAGGTGTGGTTGAATTGACAACTCAGCTGCTAATACTTGAGAATATTCTTTGGCTCCCCTTGTGTCGAATCAATAAATTTGGGTGGAATACTCTACCCTCGAAACTGTTGCGGTCCCCTATACTTGTGGGTTATCAAGACTATTTTCTGGCGCCGTTGCCGGGGAGCATAGCTCTATTCTTTGAATCACTTGGGATTTATATCTACTGGTCACTATGAAGAACTTGAAAGACGCTAAAACAACAATTTATCCCTCAACTACGAGGGGAGGTAAGGAACTACCATCTAGCTCTGCACTTGATTCACCTTCTGTTTTGAGTAAGCTTGCGACACCTAAACCTGCTTCTGCTATTCGTTATGATATGTCGCATGTTATTGATGATGCCACTTCTGCTATGCATGATACTTATGATGAAACTACTTCTATGCTTGATACTACTGTGCCCCTTACTGAATTTCTTGATGAACAAATTGCTAGGGCTAGAGAGAAAGAAATTATTGAAACTGATTATATTGATGAGAGTGATGATGAAGACTTGCCTGTTATTCCTAAGGGTTATGTTTTTGATAAAGAAGCTTCTTCAGCTATTTTAGCTTGCAAAGATAGATATGAACTCAAGAGGTTATTAGCTAAATGGAAGCAGCAATCTCTTAATGATAGAATGAGACCTGACCCTGCTTTTGCAACTTCACCTATCTGTATTACGGATAAGGATTATGAATTCTCTGTTGATCCTGATATAATTACTTTGGTTGAATCTGAACCTTTTCATGGCTATGAATCTGAAACTGTTGTGGCACATCTTACTAAATTAAATGATATAGCCACCCTGTTCACTAATGATGAGAGATCTCGCTACTTTTATATCCTTAAAATATTTCCGTTCTCATTAAAGGGTGACGCTAAGATATGGTTTAATTCTCTTGATCCTAGTTGTGTGCGTAGTCCCCAAGATATGATTTATTACTTCTCTGCTAAATATTTCCCCACTCATAAGAAACAAGCTGCTTTAAGGGAAATATACAACATTGTGCAAATTGAAGAAGAGAGTCTCCCACAAGCTTGGGGGAGACTTCTCAAGTTACTTAATGCTTTGCCTGATCATCCTCTCAAGAAAAATGAAATACTTGATATCTTTTATAATGGACTAACCGATGCTTCCAGAGATTACCTGGATAGTTGTGCTGGTTCTGTTTTCAGGGAAAGAACACCGGATGAAGCTGAAATTCTATTGAATAATATGTTGACAAATGAAAATAATTGGACACTTCCTGAGCCAGCTCCTGAGCCAATTCCTAAACCTATTCCTAACCCAACTCCGAAGAAAAGAGGTGTTCTATTTCTCAGTCCTGAAGATATGCAAGAGGCAAAGAAATGTATGAAAGAAAAAGGTATTAAAGCTGAAGATGTTAAGAATTTACCTCCTATTGAAGAAATACATGGTCTTAATTTACCGCCTGTTGAAGAAACATATGATCTTAATCCGTTACCTACTGAAGAACCTCATGGTCTTGATAACCCGACACAGGTAGTAAAGCTAAATTCTCTCTATAGATATGATAAAGCTGAAATCCCTCCTACTAAAATTGCTAGCCAATGCTTGGATGAGTGATAACTTTATGGTTAAGCAAGAAGATTTCAATGCTTATTTTGGTAGACAATTAAAACAAAATGCTTATATGATTGAACACTTGGGTGATTATATGGCTAATGTTAGAGGTGAACTTAAACTCATTAGTAAACATGCTTCTATGGTTACCACTCAAGTAGAACAAGTACTTAAAGCTCAAAATGATTTTCTCAATGAAATGAATAGTAAGAAAAATGATTATGCTGTTAGAGTGGCTACTAGAACTGGTAGAATGACTCAGGAACCTTTTGTATCCTGAAGGCCACCCTAAGAGAATTGAACAAGATTCTCAGAGAAATAATATAGATGCACCTAGTCCTTCTAAAAAGAAGAAAAAGAAAAATGATAGGACTTTGCATGCTTCTAGCGAAACTATTGCTGAACCACCTGAGAATCCAAACGATATCTCTATTTCTGATGCTGAAACACAATCTGGTAATGAACATGAACCTAGTGAAAATGTTAATGAAGATGTTCATGATGATGCTCAACCTAGTAATGACAATGATGTAGAAATTGAACCTGCTGTTGATCTTGATAACCCACAATCAAAGAATCAACGTTATGATAAGAGAGACTTTGTTGCTAGGAAACATGGTAAAGAAAGAGAACCTTGGGTTCAGAAACCCATGCCTTTTCCTCCCAAACCATCCAAGAAAAAGGATGACAAGGATTTTGAGCGCTTTTGCTGAAATGATTAGACCTATCTTTTTGCGTATGCGATTAACTGATATGCTCAAAATGAATCCTTATGCTAAGTATATGAAAGATATTGTTACTAATAAAAGAAAGATACCGGAAGCAGAGATTTCCACCATGCTTGCTAATTACACTTTTAAGGGTGGAATACCAAAGAAACTAGGAGATCCAGGAGTACCAACTATACCATGCTCCATTAAAAGAAACTATGTTAAAACTGCTTTATGTGATCTTGGAGCCGGTGTTAGTGTTATGCCTCTCTCTTTATATCGTAGACTTTATTTGAATAAGTTGACACCTACTGAAATATCTTTGCAAATGGCTGATAAATCAACTGCTATACCTGTCGGTATTTGTGAGGATGTGCCTGTTGTGGTTGCAAACGTTACTATTTTAACGGACTTTGTTATTCTTGATATTCCTAAGGATGATAGCATGTCTATTATTCTTGGAAGATCTTTTCTGAATACTGCAGGGGTTGTTATTGATTGCAACAAAGGCAATGTCACTTTTCATGTTAATGGTACTGAGCATATGGTACACTTTCCGAGGAAACAACCTCAAGTTCATAGTATCTACTCTATTGGAAAAATTCCATCGATTATATTTGGAGGTTTTGAATTTCCTCTTCCTACTGTCAAGAAGAAATATGATATTCTTATTATTGGGGATGTGCATATCCCCGTTGAGGTAACATAGTGTTATTCGAAATTTCTCCGGTTCCATGTTATTCGAATGAGTTTATTAACAAGACCTGATCAACCTTGTTAGTGGATTCTTTTTGATGAGCATGAGATGGATGAAACTAGAAGGCACAACCTTCTGTACCCTCTTTCTACTTTCTGTTATTTAGTTGAAATAAAGTAAAAATAGTATTTTTCTATCTGTTTTCTGATTTATCTGTGCAATACAAAAATACCCCAAAAATAAAAGTTCTCCAAATGTCCTGAAAATGGAATATGATTTTTTCTGGAATATTTGAGAATATCTGGCACTGAGAACACAGCAGGAGGGGCAAGCACCTGGCCACGAGGGTGGAGGGCGCGCCCTATCCCCCAGGGCGTGCCCCCCTACCTCGTGGGCCCACGGTGGCCCTCTCCACTTATTCATGCACCCATACACTCCTTCTTCCTCCCACAAACACCAATATCCAGCTCAAGCACGAGTTCTAGCTCATTTTGCTGTGATTTTCGATCTCCTTGCTCAAAGCACCTCTCACAAAACTGCTTGGGGAGATTGTTCCTTGGTATGTGAGTTCTCCATTGGTCCAACTAGTTTTTGTTCTAGTGCTCTATCCATTGCAAATTTGTGTTGCCTAGGTGACCATGTTCTTGAGCTTGCATGTCAAATTTATATGGTTCCAAGTAGTTCTAATGCATGATATAGTCTCTAGGCACTTGTAGGAGTAATTGCTATCAATTTTATTTGAGTTTGGTTCACTTTTGTTTGAAGTTACTAAAAATTTCAGAATATTTCAGAAAATAATGAAGAGATTTTTGAGGGGCTCATCGAGCCGAAGCTCCAAGGAAAAGCAAAATGAAGAAGCACAGAGGCCCAAATATCAGTTGCCTCGCACCGCGGAGGTCCGGCCGTGTGAATGGCCTTCCGATGATTTCTTGAGAAAAGCCGGGATTTATGATGATTTCTATTCATTGGCTGAGAATGATGGCCTCACCGCTCCGCGACCAACGTCATCAATATCTCTTACTCACCAATACTTTTGTGCAAAACTTCTACTATTTTCCTAAGGAATCACCTCCTTCAGTAGAGTTTCATTTATATGATGTTGTTAAGAAGATGCCACTAGATGAATGTTGCAAGGTTTGCAAAATACCCTTCGAGGGTACCTTAGATGAACCATATCGTAAAGATGTGGACGGGTTTATTGACACCATTACTGTGGGGGAAACCAGGAAGGTTTCCGATGCAAGAATCACTAGCATACATTTTCCTGTTTTACGCTACTTTGCTATATTTGCTAGTCGTTGCTTAATTGGTCGCGAAAACTGTGGAAACCTTAGTGTTCCTGATATTATCATTTTGCTCCATGGTTTATTTTCCGATAACACTGTTAGTATGGGCGGTATTATTGCTAAACGGTTAAGTCTGAACTGTACTAAGGGTCCCATCTTTGGAGGTATTTATGCTTCACGCCTAGCTACGCATTATAACATACCTATTAGGCTCTATGAGAAAGAAGAAAAATTGCTGCCCAATGCTTATTTAGATTATAAGAGTATGTTAGTGCATGACTTTATTGTTAAGAATAAGGAAGGGGAGCTTAAATACAAATTGTTCTTTGATTAACATCACCCTGAGACTATTACCTTGCCTGCTCCTTCCTTGTTTAATTTATCTGAAGGTCCGTATCTCGTTCCGTGGGCAGCCATTCAAGCCTACCGGAACCCTACACCAGCCCCAGAGCCGGAACCACAATTTGAGCCTCCACGACAGTCTGATTACTTTTGGGATCCGGAGATGACTGCCAACCAGTGGCAGTCAGAGTCCTCTTCATCTCAGTACGACCCCAGCTACACCTACGGGTATCCGCGAGGCCATCCTTGGCAATGAACCAACTTAGCCCAAAAGCCTAAGCTTGGGGGAGTACGTATTTCCCACCAACATTACATTTATGTTCACACACTCATTGCTAGATGTCGGTGCTCATACTCTTTCACTGTAATATCCATGCTAGTTTATTTTCTTTTTCTTGCTTTCTTCTTGTGTGTTTGATAAACTTTAAGAAAAACAAAATATATAGTTGTAGCTTTTAGTTAGTTTACTTTTCTTGCTGTAGTAATAATAATTAAAAAAAAACCAAAAAGATTTCCCGTTCTTCTTTTGCTTGTTGGGAGCTTTCCCATGTAAATAGCTTTTATTTCTTTTCTTTTCTTTGGGGGTCGATAGGAGAAGACCATGATTAAATTGTTGAAGTGGCTCTTATATGCATTACTGTTGATTTAACCAAGAGCCCATATTGCCTTGTCTTCTCCTGTTTATTGAATGCTCACAGATTCCAGCTTAGTCCAATGCACGTGCACTCATATTATTATTCACATCGTTCAGTCGTGCAAGTGAAAGGCAATTATGACGATATATGATGGACTGACTGAGATGAGAAAACCTGGTACGAACTCGACTTCTCTTGTTTTTGTAAATATGATGAGTTCATCGTTCCTGATTCAGCTTATTATGAATAAACATGTTTGCAATGACAATTAGAGATCATAGTTGCTCGTGCCATGCTTGATTAGCTATGAGTTATAATGGTTTACCTTGCGTGCCAACATGCTATTAAAATGGTTGTGATGTGGTATAGTGGGGTGGTATCCTCCTTTGAATGATTTAAGTGAATTGACTTGGCACATGTTCACACATGTAGTTGAAACAAAATCAGCGTAGCCTTCACGATATTTATGTTCATGGTCGATTATATCCTACTCATGCTTGCATCCAATGTTTATTAATTTTAATGCATGTTCATGACTATTGTCGCTCTCTAGTTGGTCGCTTCCCAGTCTTTTGCCAGCCTTCACTTGTACTAAGCGGGAATACTGCTTGTGCATCCAATCCCTTAAACCCCAAAGTTATGCCATATGAGTCCACTATACCTTCCTATATGCGGTATCTACCTGCCGTTCCAAGTAAATTTGTATGTGCCAAACTCTAAACCTTCAAATAAACATTCTGTTTTGTATGCTCGAATAGCTCATGTATCAACTAGGGCTGCCCTTATCTTCCATGTTAGGCGGGTTATTCTCAAGAGGAGTGGACTCCGCTCCTCACTCACGAGAAAATGGCTGGTCACCGGGATGCCCAGTCCCATGCTTTATGCAAACTAAATCAAAATAATTGCAAACAAAACTCCCCCTGGGACTGTTGCTAGTTGGAGACACTCGTTGTTTCGAGCAAGTCATGGATTGATGCTTGTTGGTGGAGGGGGAGTATAAACTTTACCATTCTATTTGGGAACCGCCTATAATGTGTGTAGCATGGAAGATATCGTGATCTCTTGGTTGTTATGTTGACAATGAAAGTATGCCGCTCAAAATATTATTTATCTCTATTTCAAAACCGAGCTCTGGCACCTCTACAAATCCCTGCTTCCCTTTGCGAAGGGCCTATCTATTTACTTTTATGTTGAGTCATCACCCTCTTATTAAAAAGCACTAGCTGGAGAGTGCAGCTGTCATTTGCATTCATTACTATTAATTTATATTGGGTATGACTATGACTGGATCTCTTTTACCATGAATTACAATGTCTAGTTAGTCCTTGATCTTTAAAGGTGCTCTGCATTTATGTTTTGCGGTCTCAGAAAGGGCTAGCGAGATACCATCTTGTTATGTCATATTATGATTGTTTTGAGAAAGTGTTGTCATCCGAGATTTATTATTATTGCTCGCTAGCTGATTATGCCATTGATATGAGTAAACATGAGACCTAAGAGTTATTGTAAATATGGTTAGTCATAATCTTTGCTGAAAACTTGAATGCTGGCTTTGCATATTTACAACAACAAGAGCAAACAGAGTTTGTAAAAGTTTTTCTTTATCACTTTCAGTTTATCAACTGAATTGCTTGAGGACAAGCAAAGGTTTAAGCTTGGGGGAGTTGATACATCTCCATTGTATCTACTTTTCCAAACACTTTTGCCCTTGTTTTGGACTCTAACTTGCATGATTTGAATGGAACTAACCCGCACTGACGCTGTTTTTAGCAGACTTTCCATGGTGTTATTTATGTGCAGAAACAAAAGTTCTCGGAATGACCTGAAACTCCACGGAACGTCTATTTGGAAATAATAAAAAATCCTTGCAAAATATGAAGACCAGGGGCCCACACCCTAGCCACGAGGGTGGGGGCGCGCCCTCCCGCCTAGGGCGCGCCCCCTACCTCGTGGGCCCCTGGAGCTCCTCCGACCTCAACTCCAACTCTATATATTTGCTTTCGGGGAGAAAAATCAGAGAGAAGGATTCATCACGTTTTACGACACGGAGCCGCCGCCAAGCCCTAAAACCTCTTGGGAGGGCTGATCTAGAGTCCGTTCGGGGCTCCGGAGAGGGGAATCCGTCGCCGTCATCATCATCAACCATCCTCCATCACCAATTTCATGATGCTCACCGCCGTGCGTGAGTAATTCCATCGTAGGATTGCTGGACGGTGATGTGTTGGATGAGATCTATCATGTAATCGAGTTAGTTTTGTTAGGGTTTGATCCCTAGTATCCCCTATGTTCTGATATTGATGTTGCTATGACTTTGCTATGCTTAATGCTTGTCACTAGGGCCCGAGTGCCATGATTTCAGATCTGAACCTATTATGTTTTCATGAATATATATGAGTTCTTGATCCTATCTTGCAAGTCTATAGTCACCTACTATGTGTTATGATCCGGCAACCCCGAAGTGACAATAATCGGGACCACTCCCGGTGATGACCATAGTTTGAGGAGTTCATGTATTCACTATGTGCAAATGCTTTGTTCCGGTACTCTATTAAAAGGAGGCCTTAATATCTCTTAGTTTCCGCTAGGACCCCACTGCCACGGGAGGGTAGGACAAAAGATGTCATGCAAGTTCTTTTCCATAAGCACGTATGACTATATTCGGAATACATGCCGACATTACATTGATGAATTGGAGCTAGTTCTGTGTCACCCTATGTTATGATTGTTACATGATGAACCGCATCCGGCATAATTCTCCATCACCGATCCAATGCCTATGAGCTTTTCACATATTGTTCTTCGCTTATTTACTTTTCCGTTGTTACTGTTACCATCACTACAAAAGACCAAAAACATTACTTTTGCTACCATTACTTTCGTAACCGTTACTTCCATATTACTTTGATACTAAATACTTTGCTGCAGATACTAAGTTATCCAGGTGTGGTTGAATTGACAACTCAGCTGCTAATACTTGAGAATATTCTTTGGCTCCCCTTGTGTCGAATCAATAAAATTTTGGTTGAATACTCTACCCTCGAAAACTGTTGCGATCCCCTATACTTGTGGGTTATCACGTCTCGCCGCGCAGAGGGGTGCAGTGAGGAGGCTTGCTGCTCGTTTGCCGCCGGGCCGGTGGCGGCGTTGTTGGCGGGTGACGGGGAACGATGGGGAGGTCCGCCGACAGGGGCGGTCTGAGCGACACGGGTGGCGAGAGCGGCCCGGCGCTCAGCGCGGGCCCGGCGAGCGTCGGCCATGAACTTGGCGAAGCGGTGAGGCGCGGATCGACGAAGAGGAAAGCTTCGGCGCACCCCTACCTGGCACGCCAAATGTCGGATTCCGGGTTCCGGCAAAACCCTTTGAGGTTCAACACTGGGGTGCGCACAAAGATCTCTCCCCCTCTCTAGCTCGCGCACTCTACGATCTCACGGGCTAGCTCGACGAACCCAAAGAACATGAGACACAAGATTTATACTGGTTCGGGCCACCGTTGTGGTGTAATACCCTACTCCAGTGTGGTGTGGTGGATTGCCTCTTGGGCTGAGGATGAACAGTTACAAAGGAAGAACAACCTCACGAGGTGAGGTGTTCTTGTGCTTGGTGAACTTGAGTGGCTGTGGTGCTCTGGATCCGATCTTGGTCTCCCCCTCTATGGTGGTGGCTAGTCCTATTTATAGAGGCCCTGGTCCTCTTCTCAAATATTGAGCGGGAAGGGATCCCACAACGGCCAAATTCGAAGGAGACAACTAGTACAAGCTATCCTGACAAAAGTAGTCTTCGCCTGCCAAAGGCTCTAGTGGTGACGCCGTCTTGGGCTTCACGATGACCTCCGTCCTGCCGTCCTGCTAGTCTTGGTCTTGTTGCACCGATATGAAAACCTTTGCCTGATGCCTCGGGACTCCTCATCTGCGCTTGCCCCTTTAGCATCAAAGAGGAAACGAGGACACTGCGCGCGCTGGCGCCCGCCTGGTTCCAGTCGTCATGGCTTGCGTCACAGGAACCTTGTGAGATGTCCCTTGCCTTGATCTCTCCGCCCCTCGCAAGCCAGCCTGGTGAGGCCGCCCCTGAGGAGGTCTTGCGTCGTCCGCCTCGCGAGGCTTGGCCCGCGAGGGTCTTGAATGTTTGCTGGTGAAGATGGGCCGTACAGGGCCGCTGGTGGAGCCACGCTGTGGGCCGCAGGCAGGCAAGTCTGGGAACCCCGTTCCCAAAACACCGACAACTTTTGGGCACACTTGACAAACTTAATTAGCTCCTTCTGCACCGAGTCTAACAAGTTTATGCCACTTGGTCTCACATCTGATCCACCCCTGACCTACAGTCAAACGAGAAAACAAGTCGCTACCAATTTTTATCCTGTTTACCTATTTTGAATAATTTTGTTTACTTCAAATCTAAATTTCTTAACCTCCAATCTGGGAGGCCCCTTTGTGGCTCTGGGGCTGGTGTTGACGGTAACTCATGTGCAATGGACTTGCTCCATTTCACAGTTGATTGAACACTAGAGCAACACCTTAGGTTTTGGTGGTGTTTCCTTCATCTTGATCTCCTTCCTAAGAGCATCTCCAGCTGTTGGCCTCCCAGGAGGCGCTAAAAATCACCGCCTGGGGGCATACCGGTGCTAACCCGCGTGCTGGGGGCGTGATGCTCCCCAGTCGCCGCACCCACGTTTTTTTGAAAAATAAAATCCGGCCCCACAGTCGCGCAAACAAGGCGCAAATTTAACCAAACTTAGGCGAGTTCATAAAATATTTTACAAAAGAAGAAAAAAACACTACTAGACAAGTCGTCACCCTCGCCGTTCCTCGCCGCCCGCCGCCCTGAAGCTCTACATGCCGAGGAGCCTGTAGAACTGCGTGTAGTCGCCGCCGCCGCCGCCGTCGTCGCCTCCTCCGCGGCCGCCGTCCCTGCTGCTCCCCTGCCCAGGGTCGCCGAGGCGCGGCGGGTTGGACGGTCCGGGGGCGTCCTCGTCCTCGTCGCTATCGAGGATCACCACTCCGTTCTCGTCCTCGCGCCCACGCTGGCGGGTGACTATCTCCTGCAGGGCTCGGCGCTGCTGGACCATCTCGTCGCGGAGGTAGTTGTCCCGCGCCCACTTTAGGGTGGCCTCGTCGGAGAAGCCGGACCGGGATATGGCCTCGTACTCCGCAGGGAAGCCGGACTCCAACTTCGGCCTGACGAGACGGGCAGAGGTGGGGGAGGACTCGGCGATGCGGACGCCGCAGCTGCGAGTGCGCCGGCTGATCGGCGCGTCCTAGGGCTACGGCTTGATGGGGAGGAGGGAGGGAGAGCCGGACGAGCGGCCGGACGAGGATGAGGGTGCCGGGTCCATGCATCTCGGCGTCCACGAGCTCCCACGCCGGCGGGAGAAGGTGGGGGGAGCGGGGTACTCCAGGCTCGGCGTGTTGCCGCCCTCGATGTACTTGAGGACGGCCT